>NC_053024.1:30266929-30288170 GCF_003073215.2 Triticum urartu
CCAGGCCCTAGGGGCTTGTTTGAGGCCATACAGTGCCTTGTTGAGCTTGTATACCATGTCAGGATGTTTTGGATTTTCAAAGCCAGGCGGTTGTGCAACATACACTTCTTCTTCAATCTTGCCATTGAGAAAGGCACTCTTCACATCCATTTGATATAGAAGTATGTTATGATGATTTGCATAGGCCAGCAGTATGCGTATGGCTTCAAGCTAGCCACAGGAGCAAATGTTTCATCGAAGTCAATGCCTTCCACTTGAGTATATCCTTGAGCAACGAGACGAGCTTTGTTTCTGACAACTTGACCATGCTATCTTGCTTGTTGCGGTATACCCATTTGGTGCCTATTATATTGTGCTTCCATGGATCAGGACGCTTAACCAGTTCCCATACATTATTCAGCTCAAACTGTTGAAGCTCTTCTTGCATAGTTTGAATCCATTCAGGTTCCATGAAGGCTTCTTCAACTTTCTTGGGTTCTGATATTGAGACGAATGCGAAGTGTCCACAGAAATTTGCTAGCTGAGTTGCCCTTGAACGAGTGAGTGGACCAGGTGCATTGATGCTATCAATTATTCTTTCAATCTGCACTTCATTGGCAACGCGAGGATGTACAGGGCGAAGACTTTGCTCTTGCTGTTCATTGTCGTTGTTGGAAGGAATGTCTTCAAGCTGAGCATTGTCTTCATGTTGATCAGGTGCTGAAATGATAAGTTCTTCTTCAGGATGAGCTTTAGAAGGTATAATTTCTCCAGTTCCCATTAGCTTGATTGATTCACTGGATGGAACTTCATCTAGCACATTTGGCAGCTGCTCTCTTTGTGAACCGTTGGTCTCATCGAACCACACATCCACTGTTTCAACCACTTTGTAGTGAAAGAGATTGAATACTCTGTAGGAGTGTGAATCCTTTCCATATCCAAGCATAAAACCCTCATGTGCTTTTGGTGCAAATTTAGAGGTGTGATGTGGGTCCTTGATCCAGCACCTTGCGCCAAATACTCTGAAATAACTGACATTTGGCTTCTTGCCAGTAAGGAGCTCATAAGATGTCTTGTTCAGTAGCTTGTGAAGATAAACACGATTGATTGTATGGCATGCAGTATCAATGGCTTTCGGCCAGAATTTTCTTGGGGTCTTGTATTCATCTAGCATCGTTCTGGCCATCTCAATTAGTGTTCTGTTCTTGCGTTCGACGACGCCATTCTGCTGTGGCGTGTACGGGGCTGAGAATTCATGTGTGATGCCCAAGGTATCAAGATATGTATCAAGGCCAGTGTTCTTGAATTTAGTGCCATTGTCACTTCTGATGTGCTTTATCTTGGTGCCAAAATTGTTCATAGCTCTATTGGCGAAGCGTCTGAAGACATCCTGCACTTCAGTCTTGTAAAGGATTATGTGCAACCAAGTATATCTAGAATAATCATCAACAATAACGAAGCCATAGAGGCAAGCAGTAGTAGTTAGAGTTGAGTAATGAGTGGGACCGAAAAGATCCATGTGAAGCAGTTTGAAGGGTTGAGTAGTAGTCATGATTGTCTTCGAGGGATGTTTGGCCCTCGTCATCTTCCCTGCTTCACAGGCACCGCATAAGTGGTCTTTCTTGAACTTGACGCCCTCGATGCCTATGACATGCTTCTTCTTCACAAGGTTGTGGAGGTTCCTCATGCCAGCATGTCCAAGCCTCCGATGCCAGAGCCAGCATTCTGAAGCCTTTGCTAGAAGACATACTGCAAGCTGTGGTCCTGCTGAGAAATCTACCACGTACAAATCATCTTTTTGATACCCTTCAAACACTAGAGACTTGTCAGATTCCATTAGTACAAGGCAACGATATTTTCCAAACATTACGATCATGTTCAAATCGCAAAGCATTGAGACAGACATTAAGTTGAAGCCAAGGGATTCAACAAGCATGACTTTATCCATGTGTTGATCCCTTGAGATTGCAACTCTACCTAGACCCAATACCTTACTTTTACCAGTGTCAGCAAATGTGATGTGGCTCTTGTCGGATGGACGTAAGGTTGAGTCCATAAGAAGACTTCTTTTGCCAGTCATGTGATTTGTACACCCACTGTCAATAATCCATTCTGAAGACGCTGGTGTCGTACCCTACAGTGCAGTTAGGGGGATAGGCTTCACCAAGAGCATTGTGAAGCAAAAACATTTGATGAACCAGTGGGTTATGAAAGCTTAGATCCAGGTTAGGACTAATAGGGAGAGTAGCAAGCGATTCAGGTACGAAGTACATAGTAAGACCATTTGGGCATTTGATCTTGCGCCCTACAAGATGTTTAAGGTCCCCAGCAATAGCGTTAGACGATTTTGGTTTTCTGCTGGAGACCTTTCCCTACAAAAGAGAGTTAAGCCTTCTTAACCACCCACATCTTCAAGGGTGGCTTAGAAGCAATAAGTCTAAGTGCAGCATCTGAGAATTTTGGCTTTGAAGCCTTAGCAAACAGTCTTGCAGGTGGACAATAGTACTCATAAGAATAAGCAGAATAGTTCTTGGTCTTATGAACATGGCGATTTGATGAACCGCTCTCATATTCATATGCCTGAGTATGGTTTCCCTGCAAGACATTTGCGTTAGTGCGACTCAGGTGAGTCCTCTGTTTGTATGAAGCCTTTGGACTGAGGTTTGTCTTCTTCAAGTGAGGTGTCATGAAGACATTCACAGGAAGATTTTCCAGACACTTTTTCGGAACCCAGATCTTCTTCATAGGCGGTCCATTCCTGCAGTTAGTACCAATGTACCTGGCAAACACTTCACGATTCTGATTCTTAAACAGTATATAGTTTGCATCAAAGGATTCATCAATGATAATGGGGTTAGCACAAGTGAAGCCAGTTAGATTGGATGGATCTGCTGAAGGTTCCTTTGCAGCAACCCACATGGTTTTGGGGTACTGCTCAGGTTTCCAGTAAGAGCCATCTGCATTCATTTTCCTTACGAACCCAACACCCTCTTTCCTAGGGTTTCGGTTCAGAATCTGCTTTTTGAGGACATCACATAGTGTCTGATGCCCTTGAAGACTTCTGTACATCCCTGTTTCAAGCAATGTTGTCGGGTGGTAGGTGTGACATATGCCAACGGGTGGCTTATCATTGTGGGAGCTAGTAAGACGTCACCGGTGCATGGAAATGGCAGGAGGCAAAGACATGCACGCTGGCGAATCTTACCCAGCTTTGGGGCTCTCCGTGGAGATAACACCCCTACTGCTGCTCTGCGGGGTCTCCGCATGATCACTAGATGAACAAGTAGCTACACAATGCTCCTTGAGCTGTTTCGGTGGGAGGAGGAAGAAGGGCACGGCTGCTGCTTCTTCCCCTTGTGTGGTGTCTAGACTAGCAGGGTCGAACCCTTTGCATGGGTGCCCCGGGGGGTTTATATAGGCCTACCCCCCGGGGGTACAATGGTAATCCGACTGGGCGCGGGGCCCAGCCGTCTGTGACCGCGCTCGCCGGCTTCTGCGCCGACTGCTGGGGCCCGCCGGCTGGTGGGTCCCGCCGGCTACCAACTCCTTGGCAACAGGCAGGCCCCACTGCCAAGGGTCTTGTCGATGGCTGGTTACTTGTTGCCTCATCCTGAATGACGAGAGCTTCGTCGAGGTAAGCGTGGCTACAGTGCCGCCGTCCGGCGGGCGATTACCGTAGCCTTACCGCGTCTTGTCTCCTTAATGGGGCGTCTTCTTCGAGGGGGGAAGTGAGCCGGCTGTGGGGAGCCGGCCCCGTCTCGGGCCGACTGGGGGAGGCCAGGCCGCCTTCGGGTGTCTCTCTGCCCAAAGGGGCCCACCGCCCGTGGGCCGTACTGGTAGCCCATCGTGGATCACATCAGGGTCAACATGGCAACAGTGCCGCGCCAGATGGGTCATGGCCACTCCGTACGGTGCACTGTGCCAGGCGTGCTCCGGGATTCGGGGGTGGCAGGCTTTACTGTAGCCACGCCCCGTCTCATCGCCGCTAGGTGGATGCAAACTTTGAGGGTACGGCCTCGACCGCTTTATGGGAGCCGGCTTCTTGGAGTGGGCCTCCTCATGGCCGGCTTCTTGGAGTCGGCATCTGGAGCCGGCTTCTTCGAGTCGGCCTCCCATGGTTTTCTTCATGAGGGGTAAAGTCGGGCCGCCTCTTCGAGCTGGCCTGGGTGACAGCCAGCAAGGGGAAGGCGGCCCCATGTCTTGGATTCCTGAGAGCCGGACGGGCTCGTAATTTTTTCAGAAGGGCCAGGGGAAGCCGGCTAGGCTACCCATGGCTATTTACTCCGACAGTAGTCCCCGAAGCTGATCGAGCTTCGAGGCGGACAAAGGACGAGAAGCTTGGTCAGCTTCCTATCCTGAAGAGCCGGCTTTGCTTGTGCACGCCGACTTCAGAGAGCTCCGGTTCTCGTAGGCGGGAACGCGGACCACGTGGCGAGGAAATCCTGCCAACGCACGCGCGCGACGGGACGTCGCCGCAGGCCCGGGCCCTCCACTCGCAGGCCTCGGTCCGAGCGCGGATCTTCGTGGCCCACATGGACCGCTCGCCTTCCCGCGGCGGTTTTATTCCGCCATCATGGCGCAGTAATCGCGGGACGTGGGGGAGTGGGCACGATCGATCCCCACGCTTCCCCACGCCGCGCCTCCTCGGTTCCGCCACGCGAGCCTATAAGTAGGGGGAGGAGGGGGAGCGACAGAGGTTCGCACGCTCTCTCTCGCTCCGCCCCTTCTCGTCCTCCTTTCCTCTCGTTGCCGCCGCAGCCTCCCGTCTCAGCGCCGCCGCGCCGCCACATCGTCTTGCTCCCATGGCGCTGTCGAGCTCGTGGGACGGCTCCAACGTCCATGAGGACCATGTTGAGTTCCTCCGCCAGACTCGGCGCCTGCCCGACGCCAACCTCGTGCGGGTCCGCCTGGCGCCGGAGACGGAGATCTCGCCGGCACCGGAGGAGGGCGAGCGGGTCGTCTTCCGCTCGCACTTCCTACGCGGCTTCGGCCTTCCGGCGAGCGGATTTCTGCGCTCCTTCCTCGAGTTCTACAACCTTCAGCCGCATCACCTCACGCCCAATGCGGTGATGCTGCTGTCGGCCTTCGTCTCCCTCTGCGAAGGTTTCTTGGGGCTGCTCCCCACGCTGGAGCTCTGGGGGGAATTCTTCCAGAGCAAACTCGGCACCGTCGTCGCAGGCGTGCCCGCCCCCTGCGGGGCCTTCATCGCCATGAGGAGGGCGGGCGAGAACAACCCGTTCCCGCCCATCCCCCTGATCCAGTCGGTGAAGATCTGGCAGAAGTCATACTTCTACGTGAAGAACGTCGCCGAGCAAGGAGACCACGTCAACCTGCCGGCTTACGTAGCCGGCCCGCCGGCTGGGAGGCAGCCCTCATGGAGTTTCCGGTCCCGGTCACTGTCTCAGGCCGGGAACGCCGTCTCCCGGCTTCGGGTGATGATCCAGTCGGAAGCCTGAGCGGGGCCGACTTGGTGGCCGCCTTCGTGGAGCCGGATATCTCCTCTCCAAAGCCGGCCCCACATGATGTGCCAGATGAGCGGCCGCTTCGACCCAAGCCGGCTGAGCACCAGGGAGATGCCTCATGCGGAGGTATCGTACATGGTAAACTACATCTCCAATTGCAAGCTCGCCGAGGACTGGCGATACGGCAAGGCGCCGTATTCTCGCGCCAACCCTCCGCCCGTGGTAAGTTTCCTTTTCTTCTTCTTTTCGTTGGTAGCCGGCTTTATGATGGCCGGCTTCTGATCAGTCGGTTCTTCTTAGCAGAACCCCCTTCTCCCGCCGACGACCGGGGCAGCGGGATAGAACGCCAGTATGCCCCCGACCGCACGGCGGACGACGTCGACGACCCGGATTTGGGGGCGGCCGCCATGGAAGACGCCGTCGTGGGGGACGACGCCGAGCCCGGGGGCTCAAGGCTCACCGCCAGCTTCGAGGACTGGCCGGATGATTCGAAGCCGAAGTCGCCCCGCGTCGCCAGCCGGCGGCCGACCATCAGGGCGCGGGCTCGTCCATCGCGCCGGCTGGCTGGCGGCGGTGCACAGAAGCGCCGGGCCGCTTCAGGCCTCTTCGGCAGTCGGCCGAAGAAGTCCAAAGCCTCCACCGCGGCGACCAAGCGAGACGAGGCGGCTGCGAAAGCGGCCCGCTTCCGCAAGGCGGTGAAGCAGCCTCAGGCGGTCTCAGCGTAAGTCGTCAATTGCCTTGTCGCATGCTCTTCATCATTCTCTTCTTGTTCGAGCATTCTTCTTAATTTCTTCCGCTTGCTGGACAGGGCGCCGCTTTCCCTTGAGCGTGGTCCGGGCGGCTCCGTAGTTGGGCCGCTGGAGGTTCTTCAAGCTCCCGCCGCGTGGACCCCCGCGCCGACCTCAGGGAGGCCACAGAGCGGAACGCCCGTGAAGCGCGGGAGGAGCGCGAGCGGCGGAGAAAGCGGCCGCCCAGGCGGCGAGGGAGCAGGCCGACGCGGCAGCCAAGGCCCAGACGGAGGCGGCGACCGCGGACGGAGGCGGAGGGTTCGCGCAACCAGCCTCCGCTGCTCGCCATTCCCCTCCGAGCCGTGGCCCCCGACACCCCATTGCCCTTGGCGGAGGAGATCGTCCAAGACCCGCCGCTGATGGAGAGGGGGAGGACCCCGTGGCCTTTGCGAGGAAAGCGCCGCCAGCAGCGCCAACCGGAGCGGGCCAAGGCGGCCAATCGTCAGCGGCGCCAGAGGGGCCGACCGGGGGTGAGCCGGAGAACAGAGCCGGCCTCGAGGTGCAGCCGGCGAGGGCCGGCGCGCAGGGGGAGGCGCCGCTCCGCCGGAGTTGCGCCGAGTCGCGGGCGCAGGCCAGTCGGCGGAAGATCTGGAGGCGGCCAGCACTGCCACGTCCGAGTGGACTCCCAGCGGGGGGACTGGCGAGCTGAATGTGGCGGCTCAAGGGGTCCGGAGCCGGCTGCAAGCTCAGGCCGCCCTGCTGCAACAGTTCACCCAGGAGTTCTTGTCGACGCGAGCCACCATCCGGGTGAGTCCTTCGTTCTTGGCCTGCTTTGCTCTCTTAATTTCTTCCGTGGGGGCGCGTCAGCGCACCCACTGGGTGTAGTCCCCGAGATTCGGGCCGACTGCTGCGCAGTCGGGTCGGATCTTTCTTGACGGCTACCTTATTTTTGCTTCTTGTCTGAACTTCCAGGAATATCACAACTCCCGTGCTGCCGCCTTCAACTCCCAGGCTCGGGAGTTGAGCCGGAGGACCGACGACCTGGCCGACAGCCGAAGTAAGTACTCATCTTGTCTGTCTCCTGGTGGATCTCTCTCTTGCACCCACTGGGTGTAGTCCCCGAGATTCAGGCCGACTGCTGAGCAGTCGGGTCGGATCTTTCTTGACGACTCTTTTCTTATTGGTTTTTCTTTTTCTTTGTCTTTAGGGGCCAACGCCGACTTGAGGAAGGAGCTCGGCGAAGCGAAGGCCCGCCCTTCATACCAAGGATGACGTGTACGCTGCCTTGGTCCAGGAGCGTGATCGCCTGGCCAAGAAGCTGGCCGACTAGGATAAGAGCCACAAGGCGGCCCTACAGGCGGCGCAGGATAGCGAAGCCGCCCTGAAGGCAGAGTATGAGACCGAGGCGGCGAGCTGGGCTGAGACCCGGCGAGCCCTGGATGAAGGCTTCGGCCGGATCGAGGATTTGATCGACGGTAAGCCGCCTTCCTCGCCCCTCTCCTGCTCCTTGCCGCCTGGGTCTTTGGCTTAACTTGAGCTGCTGCTTGTTTTTTGGTGCAGACTACTTCCCCGGCTACTCCGCCTTTGCCGCCCAAAGCATCGAGGCCCATCGCGAGGCGCGCCGTCAGGCGGGGGCCAACATCGCGCCGGATGCGAACCGGACGCTTGAGGAGCAGCTCTTGGCTGTCCAGGCGCGGTTGCAGCCGGCTCATCGGATGCTTCGCCGGCTCCAACGTGCCGGGGCGCAAGTGTTGGCCGCCCTCTGGCCCGGCGAGATGATCCCCCGCACCCCAAGCCGGACTGCCGACTGGCTGGAGGTCGCAGTTGGTCGCTTTGTGGCTTGGAAGGCGTCGGCGGCCCGCCTCGGAGCCGGGCGGGCGTTGGAGTTCGTTCGGGTTTGGTACCCAGGGCTGAGCCTGGACCAGCTGCGCACTTGGCGGATGGAGGCCGATGCGGAGCTGGAAGAGGTGAGGCCGGCTATCGCCCAGCGGGCTTCAACGATCGTCGAGTGCACCGACATCAGCGTTTTTGCACCCGAGATCGATGATGACGGTGTTGCCCAGCCGGAGGAGTGGTTCGGGCTGAACCCGGCGGTGGGCGAGGACTCGGCGGAGGAGATCGCCTCCAGCGACGAGGGCGAGGATGATGAGGAGGAGGACGGCGAAGACGTCGAGCCGGCTGGTGGAACAACCGGCCGACCTCAGGCCGACCGTGCCTCCAGCAACGAGGCCCGTGGAAGCGCGCCTTCTGCGGGAGGCGGTGACCAAGCAGAGGTTCGCTAGCCGGCCGCTCCTTCAGCCGGCACAACCGTCTCCGCCAACCAGCCCGGCTCGTCGGTCACTCCGCCGGCTTGACCTGCCGTCCTTATTTTTCCTGCTTGTTGTCTTTTGAACAATCTTCATTAAGTTTTCGCAGTTCCACCCACTGGGGGTGTATCCAAACTATGTTGAATGCTGGCCTCTCGGAGGTCTTTTATGTAAATATTATTACGTGCATGTTTGGTTTCCATTCGTGTATGCTTTTTATCCTTAGGCTTTTTCCTTTGCCGCCTTCCCTCTTTGGGGAGGCAAGTACTTGAGCTTTCTTGGATTGAAGTGAAGTGAATGGAAACCGGCCGGCCGGCTACTCTGGTAGCCATTCGGCGGTGGGAGAAAAACCAGCTTTTGTTATATTAGTCCGTTAGTCCCTAGCGTTTTTCGTGTGGGCGCCCGTTCCTGCCTTTAACTCTTGTCAGTCGGACAGCCGGTTCTTCGAACTGCGACTTTTGGCAAGAGAAAGCTTGGGAGCCGGCACATACTTGTCTGGCTGCGGGTAGGACTTCTAATATAACTCCAGTCGGCCAGTCCCCGGGCCGACTAGTCGAACCCGGTGCCGGACGGAACAAGTAAATGAAATGACAAAGTCATAAGCATGATATTTTTCATTCATAGATAAGAGATGGCAGTCCCCGAGCCCTCCTCGGGGGGCCTATTGTCTTGTACTTAATACAAAAGTTAGCGTGATACATACTGCATTTCAACTGTAAAATCTTCGAAGGAGGTTGGCGTTCCATGGTCGTTCCGACTCCTTGCCGGAGTCGTCTCTCTTGCATGCCTTCGGCTTCTGTGCGTCGATCAGGTAGTAGGAGTCGTTGCCTAGAGCTCTGCTGATGACGAAGGGGCCTTCCCAAGGGGCCGAGAGCTTGTGCTGGCCGGCTGTTCGCTGGATCAGCAGGAGCACAAGATCGCCCTCTTGAAAAGATCTTGGCCTGACCTTCCAGCTGTGGTAGCGGCGCAAACCCTGCTGGTAGATGGCAGACCGGCTGAGGGCTAACAGCCGGCTTTCCTCCAGCAGGTCTACGCCGTCTTCTCGTGCTTCCTTGGCCTCCGCTTCAGTGTACATGGTTACTCGAGGCGAGTCGAACTCGATGTCAGTTGGGATGACCGCCTCGGCACCATACACAAGGAAGAAAGGGGTGAAGCCGGTTGACTTGTTTGGTGTAGTGCGCAGACTCCAGAGGACAGCCGGCAGCTCATCGAGCCAACAGCCCGCTGAACGCTCCAGAGGTATGACCAGTCGGGGCTTGATGCCGGAGAGGATGAGGCCGTTGGCTCGCTCGACCTGGCCGTTTGACTGCGGGTGGGCGACGGACGCTAAGTCCAGCCGAATACCTTGGGCTGCGCAGAAACGTGCCAAGGCTCCTTTGGCAAAATTCGTGCCATTGTCGGTGATGATGCTGTGTGGCACGCCGTACCGAGTTGTTATGTTTGCGATGAATGTTACAGCAGTCGGCCCATTCAGCTTCTTGATCGGCTTTGCCTCAATCCACTTGGTGAATTTGTCCACGGCGACGAGCAAATGCGTCATGCCGCCGTGCACCGTCTTGAATGGGCCCACCATGTCCAGTCCCCAAACGGCGAAGGGCCAGTTGAGGGGAATGGTCTTGAGTGCCGAAGCCGGCATGTGTTGCTTGGAGCTGAAAAGTTGGCACCCTTTGCAATATTTAACTAATTCCTTGGCGTCATCCAAGGCAGTCGGCCAAAAGAAACCATGGCGGAAGGCTTTGGCGACGAGTGATCTTGAGGCCGCATGGTGGCCGCATTCTCCTTGGTGAATGTCTCTGAGGATTGCAATGCCCTTCTCTTGCTCGACGCATCGCTGGAGAACTCCAGTGACACTGCGCTTGACGAGCTCTCTGTTGACGATTGTGTATGCTCTGGCTCGGCGTTGGACTTGTCTTGCCTCTGCTTCGTCAGCCGGCAGATCTTGGTTTACTAGGAAGTTGACGATGGACTGAGCCCATGACGGAGCCGCGACTTCTCCCACTGCCAATGTGGCTACAGCCACCAGGGTGGGCGGGCTGGGTGGTGAAATGCTGGAGTCGGCCGCCGGCTGTGTGCTGGTGCAGTCCCCGGGCCGGCTACTGCAGTCCCCGAGCCGGGTGTGGCAGTCCCCGAGCCGGTTGCCGAAGTCCCCGGGCCGACTACTGAAGTCCCGGGGTCGCCTGCTTGGTTCTTCGAGCCGGACCCGGCCGCGTCGGGGTCAGGCGGCACGAAGATGGAATCGGACTCTGGATACAGATTGATGGACGGCTTGAGGAGGTGTTGTAGAGCGACGCCGGTTGGTATTGCTTGCCGAGTGGAGCCTATTCGAGCCAGGGCATCGGCTGGCTCGTTGTCGGCTCGCGGTACGTGGAGGAACTCGCATCCTTCAAAGTATCCGCTGAGTTGTTGACAGGAAGCGGTAGCTTGCCATATTTGCGTCCTTGGCGTCCCAGTCGCCGGATGATTGCTGGACCACCAAGTCCGAGTCGCCATAACATAGGATCCGGCGAATGCCGAGTTCTTGGCAAGCCGGAGCCCGTGTATGAGCGCCTCGTACTCGGCCACGTTGTTGGAGGCGGCAAAGTGAATTTGCAGCGTGTATCTGAGCTTGTCGCCTTTGGGAGAGGTGAGGACGATGCCGGCTCCCAAGCCGGTGCGCATCTTGGACATCCGTCAAAGTGCATGCGCCAATGGTGGAGTCGGGAGCCGGCGGCAGGTACTGGGTCTCGGCCCAGTCGACGAGGAAGTCGGCCAGTGCTTGGGACTTGATGGCGGTGCGGGGCTGGTAGAAGATCGTGTAGGGGCCAGCTCGATGGCCCATTTCGCCACCCGGCCGGATGCGTCCCGGCTGCCTATGATCTCGGCCAGCGGGGCGGTGCATACGACCGTGACGGGATGCTCTTGAAAGTAGGGCTTCAGCTTCTTGCGGTGAAGTACACGCCGTAACACATCTTCTGGTAGTGCGGGTAGTTCTGCTTTTGAAGCGGACAGCACCTCGCTCAAATAATACACCGGCCTCTGGACCGGCTGGGCTCGGCCTTCTTCTGGGCGTTGGACTACGATGACGGTGCTGACCACCCGGCTGGTTGCGGCGAATGTAGAGGAGCATGGGCTCTTTCTCAGTCGGCGCCGAAGGACAGGCGGCGTGGCCAGCATCTTCTTCAGCTCGTGAAAAGCTTGGTCGGCCTGGTCGTTCCACTCGAAGTGAGTGCTCTTCTTCATGAGGCGGTAGAGGGGGAGAGCTTTCTCTCCGAGCCGGCTGATGAAGCGGTTCAAGGAGGCCAAGCACCCGGTGAACTTTGATGTCTCGAAGCTTGGTGGGGATCGCCATTCTCTCGATGGCCTTGATCTTCACCGGGTTGCATTCGATGCCGCGTTCGGAGACCAGGAGCCAGGAAGCCTAGGAGCTGGCCGGCTGGCACTCCGAACACGCATTTCTCGGGGTTGAGCTTGATTTGGAACCGGCGTAGGTTCTCAAACGTTTCTTGAGGTTCCAGCAAGGTGCCGCGCTTCTCCGTCTTCACCACAATGTCGTCCACGTAGACGTGAGCGTTTCTGCCGAGTTGCTGAGCTGAGGAGGCACTTCTGCATGCAACGCTGAAAAGTGGCACCGGCATTTCTTAAGCCGAATGTCATAGTCAGGTAGCAGAAGGCTCCAATGGCGTGATGAAGGCGGTCTTCAGGCGGTCGTCCGGATCTAGCTTTATCTGGTGTATCCTGAGTAAGCATCCAAGAAACTCAACAGCTCGCATCCGGCCGTGGAGTCTATCACTTGGTCAATCCTTGGCAGGGCAAAGGGATCTTTGGGGCAGCCTTGTTGAGGCTCGTGTAGTCTATACACATGCGCCACTTGTTGTTCTTCTTTAGCACGAGGACCGGGTTGGCGAGCCACTCTGGAAAGAAAACTTCCATAATGAAGCCGGCTGCCAGAAGCCGGGCTATCTCCTCTCCCACAATCCTGCGTTTCTCCTCCGACAGTCGGCGAAGGGGTTGTTTGACTGGCTTTGCGTCTTCTCGACGTGTAGTTTGTGCTCGGCGAATTTCCTCAGAACACCCGGCATGTCCTTGGGGGACCACGCAAAGATGTCCCAATTCTCACGGAGGAAATCGACGAGCTCGCCTTCCTATTTGCTGTTCAGGCTTGCCCCGATGACAGCAAACCTCTCTGGATGCTCGGGGTCAAGAGGTATCTTCTTCGTCTCCTTGGCCGGCTGGAAGGACCCTTGAGCATCGTGCTCCTTGGGGTCGGGGGACACGGCCGACTGCTTGGCGGCTATGGCCACGACTCGGTCCAGCATCTTCTTTTCTTCGGCAATCACAAGGGACTCGGCCAGCCGGCTGCTGGCTGCCGCGCACTCAGAGGACTTCTTGTAATCGTCGGCTACGGTGATGACGCCTTTGGTGCTCGGTATCTGCATCTTGAGGTATGCATAGTGGGGAACTGCCATGAATTTGGCCAAGGCAGGTTGGCCAAGCAATGCATGGTAAGGGCTCTCCAGGTCCACCACTTCAAACCAGATCGCTTCCCGGCGGAAATGCTCCTTGTCCCCAAAAAGTACATCAATCTTGATTTTTCCAATGGGGGCGCAGGACAGGCCGGGTACGATGCCATGGAACACTGTTCGAGTAGGCATGAGCTGCGTCGTCTTGACATTTAGCTTCTCCGGGGTATCATGGTACAGGATGTTGATGCTGCTCCCGCCGTCTATCAGCACGCGGGAGAAGCGGGCAGCGCGTCTGTCCGTCGCGAGGGTGGCTTCCAGGACCAGCGCATAAGAGCCGGGAGACGGCATCACCTCTGGATGGTCGGCCCGGCTCCAGCTGATGGGCTTTTCTGACCAATGCATGTGTGGCGGGGTTGGCAGCGACCATGCTGACTTCCTGGTGCTCTCGGCGTTTGCTGCGCCGGTCTTCGGGCTGGCTTGTAAAGACGATGTAGGTTGCTTGCTCGTCAGGGAACTCGTCATGCACGGCTCCGACTGCGGGCCGAGCCGGAGGCGGCGGAGGGCCGGAGGCGGCGGGCCGGCAGGCGGAGGCGGCGCGAGCCCCTCGCCTTTGGAGATTCGGGTGAGCCAATGGCACTTCCGGGTTGTGTGGTTGGACGGCTTCGCGCCGCTGTGGAACTTGCAGGGGCGTCGAGAGTTTGCTCGTAGGAGAAGGCCGGCTGCCAAGCCGGCCGGCCGCCCTTGGGTTTCTTGGGCGCGGGCCGCCCTTCAGGCGGCACGTCTTCAACTGTGGCCACCTGCCGACTGGCGGGAGGCGGCGCGGGGCCCTTGCGCTTGTGGTCGTTCGGGTGTGGCGTCGGCCGGAATCCCCAGCCGGCGTCTTGGGCGCCGGGTTGAGTACTTTTCCGGACGCGTCTACCCGAGCTCGGTCTTCATTGAGGAGTCGGCGGTCGCATATTTGTCCGCTATGTCCAGAAGCTCGTCGAGGGTAGCCAGCTCGTCGTAGAGATGCTTGTGCTTGAGGAGGGTACCTTCTCGGCACCCGCTGTGAAGTATTCTATGGCTTGCACCTCGTGCACCCCCTCGCAAGAATTGCAGAGCTCGGCCCAACGTGTGATGTAGTCGCGAGTGGACTCGGCCGGGCCCTATACGCACAGGGAGAGCTGCCTGGGCTTGGGGGCCCGCTTGTAGGTGCTGGTGAAGTTGCGGATGAAAGCTTCGGTGAAATCTAGCCAGCCGTTGATGCTGAGAGGCTTGAGGTTGTTGAGCCAAGTCCGCGCCGTGCCTTGCAGCATGAGGGGCACGTACTTCACGGCAACGCGCCGGTTGCCGTTGGCTATGCTGACCGCCGTGGAGTAGTCGATCAACCAATCTTCCGGCTTCACGGAGCCGTCGTACTTGGGCGTGTGTCTTGGGAGCGAGAACCCTTTGGGGAAAGGCTCGTCGCGGATGCGGGGGCCGAAACAAGCGGGCCGACATCGTCTTCTTCTTCCAGCGCCAGGGATCGCGCCAGGCGGTCGATCCGATGGCGGGTGTCGTTCTCGCCGACTCCTTCGCGGCGACCTAGTCGGCCGCTGAGAGTCGGGTGTGCCACTGGCGGCGGGGTGGGATATCTCTCTCCACAGGGTCGAGGCGGAGGCGGGTTGCCCTACCATTCCATGGCTCGGGGATGGCCGTCCGCGTCTCGCTCGATGGAGATTCGGGTCCGGCTTCGGCTGGCCGCCGGCTCTTTCTCGTGCCGCGCGCGGGTGTTGCTCGTAGTCGATGTCCGGGACGTCGCGCCGTGATCTCGGTGCGGGGGAGGGCTTCCCGCGCGGGCGTCGGCTTCGTGCCGCTGTGCGGCTGCATCGATCAGCTGCTGGATGCGCCGGGTCATGTGGGGGAGGTCTTCGGCCTCCAAGCCGTCCAACTCGTCCACGGCCGCCTGGGCGGCGCGCAGGTTCTCGAGTGGAGTGGCGTAGACTGGGCGGTCGACTCCCAGCGTGTCGACGATGATGGCGCCACGTTGCTTGACAAGGCCGGCCCGGCTTGGCCCGCCCGGGGCCGGCGTGCCGAAGGCGGCGCGGTCAGCTTCGCGCTGGTAGGCCTCTGTGAGGCATCTCATGGAAGCTAGCCTCCGGCCCTCTGCAAGGAGGGCGAGGTGGCGTGCCTCCAGTGCTTCGTCGTCGGCATTAGCCGGGAGTGGGTTGGACAAGTCGTGGGCCGCCACGTGCGGGACGTCGTGGGCGCTCTCGCCGGTCGGGCCGCCGTGGCCGATGACCATCACTTCGGTGGTGACCGTATCGCAGCCGTCGGTCGAGGAAGTGGGTCGTTGTAGAATCGAGACGTTGGTGGGGAAGGTGTCGAAGGAGGCCGTGTCGGAGTCGACAGGATCGGGTCGGTGGAGCCAACCGACTCCATATCCACAGCGGGCTCGCTGGAGACATGGAGCTGGCCGAGGAGGTTGGCGAGGTGGTCGGTGCCCGCATCAGAGGCGAGCTCGTCGGAGATGAGGGTTTCGTCGAGGAGATCGGCGAGGCTGCTCGCCGCGCAGATGCTGGTGACGCCTTGCAGCGCATCATGGCAAGCGCCATCGGGTGTGCCGGGCTGGCTACGCCGCTGGGGAGGAAGAGGGTTCCCGTCCTAGAACAGGTCTCCGGACGACGGTGCACCTGGCCCCACGGTGGGCGCCAAATGTCGGGTGGTAGGTGCGACATATACCAACGGGTGGCTTATCATTGTGGGAGCCAGTAAGACGTCGCCGGTGCCTGGAAACGGGAGGAGGCGAAGACATGCACGCCGGCGAATCTTACCCAGCTTCGGGGCTCTCCGTGGAGATAACACCCCTACTGCTGCTCTGCGGGGTCTCCGCATGATCACTAGATGAACAAGTAGCTACACAATGCTCCTTGAGCTGTTCGGTGGGAGGAGGAAGAAGGGCACGGCTGCTTGCTTCCTCCTTGTGTGGTGCCTAAATCTAGCTGGGGGTCCAACCCTTTGCATGGGTGCCCCGGGGGGTTTATATAGGCCTACCCCCCGGGGGTACAATGGTAATCCGACTGGGCGCGGGGCCCAGCCTCTGTGACCGCGCTCGCCGGCTTCTGCGCCGACTGCTGGGGCCCGCCGGCTGGTGGGTCCCGCCGGCTACCAACTCCTTGGCAACAGGCAGGCCCCACTGCCAAGGGTCTTGTCGATGGCTGGTTACTGTTGCCTCATCCTGATGACGAGAGCTTCGTCGAGGTAAGCGTGGCTACAGTGCCGCCGTCCGGCAGGCGATTACCGTAGCCTTACCGCGTCTTTTCTCCTTAATGGGGCGTCTTCTTCGAGGGGGGAAGTGAGCCGGCTGTGGGGAGCCGGCCCCGTCTCGGGCCGACTGGGGGAGGCCAGGCCGCCTCGGGTGTCTCTCTGCCCGAAGGGGCCCACCGCCTGTGGGCCGTACTGGTAGCCCGTCGTGGATGACATCAGGGTCAACATGGCAACAGTGCCGCGCCGGACGGGTCATGGCCACTCCGTATGGCACACTGTGCCAGGCGTGCTCCGGGATTCGGGGGTGGCAGGCTTTACTGTAGCCACGCCCCGTCTCATCGCCGCTAGGTGGATGCAAACTTTGAGGGTACGGTCTCGACCGCTTTATGGGAGCCGGCTTCTTGGAGTCGGCCTCCTCATGGCCGGCTTCTTGGAGTCGGCATCTTGGAGCCGGCTTCTTCGAGTCGGCCTCCCATGGTTTTCTTCATGAGGGGTAAAGTCGGGCCGCCTTCTTTGAGCTGGCCTGGGTGACAGCCAGCAAGGGGAAGGCGGCCCCACATCTTGGATTCCTGAGAGCCGGACGGGCTAGTAATTTTTTCAGAAGGGCCAGGGGAAGCCGGCTAGGCTACCCATGGCTATTTACTCCGACAAATGTCTTCAACCTAGCATTCTCATCAGCAATAGCGGTGGTATCCTCAGCAGAGGGGTTAGTTACCACATCAACAGTTGAAGATATTGCAACAGCAGTAGCAGTAGAACATTCAGCAACAGAAGTAGCATTATCACGCTCAATGCATTTAAGACATGGTGGTTCAAATCCTTCCGGAGCGGAGCTGATCTGTTTGGCGCGAAGTGACTCGTTTTCCTTATGAAGATCTTCATGAACCTCTCTCAATTTCTCAAGATCTTGCTTCCTTTGAAGATAATCATAGGAAAGCTTTTCATGAGTTGTTGAAGAGAGTTCATGACGACTTTCAAGTTCCTGATACTTAACGTGAAGATTTTTTATGTCTTACATTAAGGATTCAGATCGAGTCATTTCAGCACCTAACAGATCATCGCTCTGTCTAACAGTTTTGAATATGTTCCATAGCTTTCTGTTGTTCAGTTGCAATTTTAGCAAGTGTTTTGTAGCTAGGTTTTGAACCACAATCAGAGTCATCGTCACTAGATGTTTGATAGTGAGTAGTGCATGTGTTTACCTTGGCACCGCGTGCCATGAAGCAGTAGGTAGGAGCGGAGTAGTCCTTGTCATTTGCATCGGTGTCGGTGATGAAGTCATTGTCTTCAGTGTTGAAGATGGACTTGGCAACGTATGCTGTAGCCAGACTTGCGACGCCAGAATCGGACTCCTCCTCAGACTCCACCTCCGGCCTCCTCAGAAGGCAGACTTCCTCTCTGAATCCCATTCCTTGCCAACAAATGCACGTGCCTTGCCAAATGAGCTCTTCTTGTGTGATGAAGACTTTGAAGAAGACTTGGAAGAAGACTTTGAGTATCTTCTTCTTCTTCTTGTCGTCAGAGTCATATTCCTTGCTCTTCTTCTTCTTTTTGTTCTCATTGTCCCACTGTGGACACTCAGGATGAAGTGGCAAGTTTCTGCACTTGTTGACATGTTTTCTTTTTGTAGTCATGAGCAGGAGCTTCATCATTCCTGAACTTGATCGGGAAAGACTTTTCTGAAGCTTTCTTCCTTGGTGAATTTTTGGAACTTCTCTGACAAGCATAGCAAAGTTTCCTTTCCATATCTTCAGGATCATCAGAACTGCTGTCAGATTCCTTCTTCAGATGAGGGAGACAGCTTTTGCCTCAAGGCACGAGTTCGCCCATAGTTTGGACCCGTAGATTATCTCTTTTCTCCGAAAGCTGAAACTCATGTGTGTTGAGCCTCTCAAGTATGTCAGACGGATCGAGTGTCTTGAAATCAGGACGTTCTTGAATCATCAGGGCCAGGATGTCAAACGAACTATCAAGTGATCTTAGCAGCGTCTTGACGACTTCGTGTTTGGTAATCTCAGTGGCACCGAGGGCTTGAAGCTCATTTGTGATGTCAGTGAGTCGGTCAAATGTGTTCTGGACATTCTCATTGTCATTTCGCTTGAAGCGGTTGAAGAGGTTGCGAAGGACACTGATTCTCTGATCTCTCTGGTTGAGATGCCTTCATTGACCTTGGAGAGCCAGTCCCAGACCAGCTTGGATGTCTTCAAAGCACTCACACGGCCATACTGTCCTTTGGTCAGATGACCACAGATGATATTCTTGGCAGTAGAGTCCAGTTGAACGAACTTCTTGACGTCAGCAGCAGTGCCACCTTCTCCAGCCTTGGGAACGCCGTTCTTGACGACATACCATAGGTAGACGTCAATGGCTTCAAGATGCATGCGCTCTTATTCTTCCAGTAGGGATATTCAGTTCCATCAAAGACAGGGCACGCAGCGGAGAATTTAATTATCCCTACAGTCGACATAGCTAAAACTCTAGGTGGTTAAACCGAATCACACAGAATAAGGGAGCACCTCGCTCTGATACCAATTGAAAGTGTGTTATATCACTAGAGGGGGGAATAGGCGATTTTTATGAAAGTCTTCAGAACATGGGAGTTTTGAAGACAAACGATAAAATTAAACCTATTACCATGCAGCGGAAGGTAGACTACACTAGGCAAACCATAGTCAAGTATTCAATGAAGTGAAAGCACAAAGACTAATAGCAGCTAGGTAGTAAGGATCAGGTAGGAAGATATTGTGAAGCCAAACAGAACACGCAGTCACTCAGTGAAGACAAATGATAGAGCAAACATACAATGACTTCACAAGGAGTAACAGTAAGTAAAGTGAAGTGAAGATGAAACCAGTGACTCGTTGAAGACAATGATTTGTTGGACCAGTTCCAGTTGCTGTGACAACTGTACGTCTGGTTGGAGCGGCTAGGTATTTAAACCTTAGGACACACAGTCCCGGACACCCAGTCCTGAACACGCAGCTCAGGACACCCAGTCCTCACCGTATTCTCCTTGAGCTAAGGTCACATAGACCTCGCCCAATCACTCTGGTAAGTCTTCAAGGTAGACTCCCAAACCTTCACAGACTTCGTTCACGCAATCCACAATGTCTCTTGGATGCTCAGAACGCGACGCCTAACCGGCTGGAGGATGCACAGTCCTCAAGTGTAATAAGTCTTCAGATCACACAGACAAGAAGACTTAAGTGATGCCCAATTCTCTGGCTCTGGTGGTTAGGGCTTTATCCTCGCAAGGAATTCTCTCTCAAAGGCTTCGAGGTGGGTTGCTCTCAAACGACAAAAGTCCGTACTCAATCTGAGCAGCCAACCGTTTATGGTTGTAGGGGGTGGGCTATTTATAGCCACTTGGCAACCCGACCTGATTTGTCCGAAATGACCCTGGGTCACTAAGGAACTGACACGTGTTCCAACGGTCAGATTTCAAACTCACACGGCAACTTTACTTGGGCTACAAGCAAAGCTGACTTATCCGACACTGGACAAGATTCACTCTCATAGTCTTCACTCGAAGACATAGGTTTTTGGGCATCACTTCAGTCATTCTGACTGGTTCTCTTGGACCCCACTTAACAGTACGGTGGTTCCTATGGACTCAACTACAAAAGAAAAAGAATTACGAAAGATCTAAGTCTTCGAGCTCCATTGTCTTCATATTGTGTCTTCTCTTTCATAGTCTTCAATGTGGAATATCTTCATATACCACCTTTGACTTCAATGTCTTCATACATTTTTGGGGGTCATCTCTAGTAGCAAAACCGAATCATGAGGGACTTCTACCTGTGTTATTCTGCAATTCTCACAAACACATTAGTCCCTCAACTAGGTTTGTCGTCAATACTCCAAAACCAACTAGGGGTGGCACTAGATGCACTTACAGGGTTCACTGGTTCGGCTGCGATGTGAGGTTGCCGTCGCCGCAGGGCCTGGCCAGCGGTGGGAATAGTAGGGGGCGGTGAGGCCTCCGCGGCAGTATAGCCGGCCATGGGAGGCAGGAGCATGCGGCACGACCAGCGCTGCTTTGGGCGGTTGGAGCAAGAAGACCAAAGGTTGAAGAAGCACTACGGCCGTTGGATGGACATCGTACGGTCACTGAAGCTGAATCGTTTATATTGACTAAGTTGACAAAGCCCTCCGTCCCCGTCAACTTAGTAGGCCCACAAGTCAGCCTCCCACCAAGGTGGGTCCCAGCTAGCAGGGGGTATTCATTTTTTTGTGCGTAATAAGGAGGCACTTCCGGTGGGTCCGAGCTGACAGCAAGGGGGATGTTTTTTTCGCGAAATACGGTGGCCCTCGGGTGGGTCCCAGCAGTCAGGGGCAAACGTTTTTTCGCGAAATACTAGTGGGCATCCGGTGGGTCCCTGTTGTTAGGTGGAGGAATAATTATTTTCCGCGTAATAAGGAGGCACTTCCTTGCGGCTCCCATGGACCCAATCGTCAGCCTCTCCACGTACAGTATTCTTCCGATGGAATTCGGTCGTTGACCACATTGACCATGCCGCGCCGAGAGCACCATGGCGGTGGACGACGACAAGGCCTAGGAAGGGGACGACGCGGAGCCGGGGAAGACGCGGTAGTGGATGCCCACACGGAGAGGAGTACGAGGGTTCACTGGTTCGGCTGCGCTGCCGTCGCTGCAGAATAACAGGGGGTGTGGGTGAGTGGAGTGGAGGGATGGCCTGGCCAGCGGTAGGAGTAGTATGGGGGCGGTGAGGCCTCCGCGGCAGCACAGCCGGCCACGGGAGGCAGGATCAGGCGGCACGACCAGCACTGCTTTGGGCGGCTGGAGCAAGAAGACTAGAGGTTGAAGAAGCACTACGGCCATTGGACGGACATCGTACGGTCAGTCGGGCTAGAATTGTGCATATTGACTAAGTTGACAAATCCCTTCGTCCCCGTCAACTTAGTAGGCCCACTATACTGGGTCCCAGCTAGCAGGGGGAGTATTCATTTTTTGTGCGTAAAAAGGAGCCACTTACTTGCGTGCGAAGATATAGCTGGTGGGTCCGAGCTGTCAGCGGCGGTAATGTTTTTTCGTGAAATAGAGAGGCCCTTCGGTGGGTCCCAGATGTCAGGTGGAG
>NC_053024.1:30289170-30299967 GCF_003073215.2 Triticum urartu
CCCGAAGCCATTGATACTGCATGCCATACAATCAATCGTGTTTATCTTCACAAGCTACTGAACAAGACATCTTATGAGCTCCTTACTGGCAAGAAGCCAAATGTCAGTTACTTCAGAGTATTTGGCGCAAGGTGCTGGATCAAGGACCCACATCACACCTCAAAATTTGCACCAAAAGCACATGAGGGTTTTATGCTTGGATATGGAAAGGATTCGCACTCCTACAGAGTCTTCAATCTCTTTCATTACAAAGTGGTTGAAACAGTGGATGTGCGGTTCGATGAGACCAACGGTTCACAAAGAGAGCAGCTGCCAAATGTGCTAGATGAAGTTCCATCCAGTGAATCAATCAAGCTAATGGGAACTGGAGAAATTATACCTTCTGAAGCTCATCCTGAAGAAGAACTTATCATTTCAGCACCTGATCAACATGAAGACAATGCTCAGCCTGAAGACATTCCTTCCAACAACGACAATGAACAGCAAGAGCAAAGTCTTCGCCCTGTACATCCTCGCTGTTGATAGCATCAATGCACCTGGTCCACTCACTCGTTCAAGGGCAACTCAGCTAGCAAATTTCTGTGGGCACTTCGCATTCGTCTCAATATCAGAACCCAAGAAAGTTGAAGAAGCCTTCATGGAACCTGAATGGATTCAAGCTATGCAAGAAGAGCTTCAACAGTTTGAGCTGAATAATGTATGGGAACTGGTTAAGCGTCCTGATCCACGGAAGCACAATATAATAGGCACCAAATGGATATACCGCAACAAGCAAGATGAGCATGGTCAAGTTGTCAGAAACAAAGCTCGTCTCGTTGCTCAAGGATATACTCAAGTGGAAGGCATTGACTTCGATGAAACATTTGCTCCTGTGGCTAGACTTGAAGCCATACGCATACTGCTGGCCTATGCAAATCATCATAACATACTTCTATATCAAATGGATGTGAAGAGTGCCTTTCTCAATGGCAAGATTGAAGAAGAAGTGTATGTTGCACACTCCTGGCTTTGAAGATCCAAAACATCCTGACATGGTATACAAGCTCAACAAGGCACTGTATGGCCTCAAACAAGCCCCTCGGGCTTGGTATGACACACTCAAATACTTCCTGAAGAGCAAAGGCTTCACACCTGGTTCCCTCGACCCCACTCTCTTCATGAAGACATATGATGGTGAACTATTTGTTTGCCAAATATATGTGGATGACATTATCTTCGGCTGCACCAATCAGAAATATAGTGAAGAATTTGGATATATGATGCAAGAGCAATACCAGATGTCCATGATGGGAGAGCTGAAGTTCTTCCTTGGTCTTCAAATACGACAGCAACGCAACAGCATCTTTATATCTCAAGAGAAGTATCTCAAAGATTGCCTGAAGAAGTTCGGTATGCAAGACTGCAAAGGCTTCACGACGCCAATGCCAGCCAAACATCATCTGGGTCCCGACGACAATGGTAAAGAGTTCGATCAAAAGGTATACCGCTCCATGATTGGTTCTTTACTTTATCTATGTGCATCTAGCCAGATATATAGCTTAGTGTTGCATGTGTGCTCGATCAAGCGGCACCAAAGGAATCGCATCACTTAGCTGTGAAGCGAATTCTTCGAATATTTGGCTCAACCCCACCTAGGATTAATGGGTATCAAAGGGCTCAGAGTTTGATCTGGTTGGATTTCTCCGGATGCTGATTATGCTGGTGACAAAGTTGATCGCAAGTCTAACAATCAGGCACATGTCATTTTCTGGACGATCACTTGTATGTTGGTCTAAAAGAAGCAGAGTTGTATCTCTCTCACTGTTGAATCTGAATTACATGCTGCTGGATCTTGCTGCGCTCAAGCTTCTGTGGATGAAGCAAAACCACTCAGGACTATGGCATCATAAGCAAGTGCCACTTTACTGCGACACGAAAGCGCCATCAAGATTGTAACAACCCAGTTCAGCACTCGAAGACAAAGCACATTGAATTCGTCATCACTTTCTCAGAGATCATGTGTGAAGGAAGACATTGATATCATACACGGTCAACACTGAAGAGCAATTGGCAGATATCTTGACAAGCCTTGATGAAGAAGAGTTTTGCAGTTACGGTGTGAGCTAATATCCTGGAATCCTCAAATGTCCTGTGATCAGGCACACATCCTAACCCTTATGCATATTGATGACTTAGATGTGCAACACACGAAGTGAAGTATATCTTCAATCAATGAAGACATACATTCTAAGTGTGAATACATTAATGTGGAATTTGACTTCGGAGCGCCACGATAATTATGCGCCGTGTCTGGGTCTAATACTTCCTATACGGTGGGTAACGCCACCACCAAACGTTCTATTCTGAAGTGTTTCACTCATGGCATTACCTTGCAATGTCTTCACATTTGGTTTGGCTTCGAACTCAACATATTTTCATGATTATCTTCACTATGTTGATTATATATATATATATATGCTAGTGTTCTGTCCTCTACAGCATTCACTTATAGCTATGTCTTCGTGTTGAATCTTTTGAACTAAGTGAATGTGATCGGACCCCAACTTCTCTATGCTTTCTATCTCAAACTCTATCTCTCCAAGTCATATGCATTCTATTGAAACTATCGAATGTCTTCTCTGCGTCCTTGTCAGCAGAAGATATAGAGACAACCATTAAGTCCGTTTTCAATGCTCATTCCTCCACATGAAATCCGGAGAAGTAGGAACGACCACCCGACAATCCAGGCGTGCGTGGGACGTGGAACAAACCCCAGAACTCCGCATACTGGCCACGTGTTCCTCAGATGTGAATCGCCAGGGGCACCTGTGTAATAGCACAGTGCCACCCCTGTGCCTATAAATACACACTCACAGCGGTCATTATCTCTTCTTCCACCCTCGCACGAACCCTAGCGCCACCGCTAGCTCTCGACGACGCCAGCGACGAAGCGCTTCGCTGCCGCAACCTCTCCGACGCCGTCTTCACGCCGACCGCGGACATCGTCCTCTCCGCCGTCGCCGTAGGTGTCTCCGTCGCCAAGTTAGGGCACGGAGGAGTGAACTGCTCGGCCTCATCTCCCACTCCGTCTAGCAGTTCTCAGTGTGGTAAATAAAACTCCCTTTTTACAGCACCGTTGATCCTATTGATCTGTCACTTTCTACCACAAGCAGTTTCTGTTCACACAAGCTAGATCTCTCTCATACTGCATCTCATAACATGCCTAGTATATTCACTTGTGCTTCACAAAGTAGTTAGATTCCTCACTTGTACTGATCTGTGGATTCGTACAAATCTGGAACCAACTTCTTATCTATGAGTGAATGTCTTCGCACGATGAGGTCAATGTCTTCTAAACTGATTTATCTTCAAAATCTTAAAATGCATATGACCTCTTCCCCTTCCCTCGCACCTTAATGCTGTCACAGGTACATGTCCGTGGGAGAATCCTTTGGTTCTCATAGTCTGCATTCATTTGCAGAATTCTTACAGCATCACATAAATTCTCCCGAAGCCAGTTCCTGTTGGTCCAGCAAACGAAAACCTTTGAAGCCTTTGAACGTCTTGAAGCCTTTCAAGTTAAAGTTTATGGCTTCAGAGAAAGCAGCAAGGAAGGGTGGCAGAAAGCGTCGTGGTGAGACCTCCAGAGATCTGCCAGATGAACTCTCAGAAATGTACAAGACAGATCCTGAAGAGGATTACAGTCAGCGCAAGACCCGAATCCAATGGATTCGAAGATATTGGGCAGAACAATGGTTCAAATACAGATTTGTGACCCAGGAGTATGCTGAGAAAAACGCCATCAAGAGACCGTGGGGAGACATCCTATTCAAGAATCTTCTACCCAGGTCCAGAGATGAAGCCATTGCTCAAGGCTTCTATCCATGCATGGTCCGTGGACCACAGCCTGCTGATGCACACTCGTCGTCACTGCTATGGTGTCGTGACGACAATCTGTTCAAGCGCAACTTCCAGTTTGCTCAGAACTCAGCGAAGCAGAACAAGAAGACTTTTGGGTTAGACTTCAACCCTGGTCCCTCATCTCCAAGGGCAGATGGCACACGACATGCAGAACCCAATGTCATCGGTCCTTTCGCCAACCTTGAAGGCCTCATCACCTACATCTTGGTTCAAGGGACTGCAGTGAATGAGCCTGCAGCTGACACTGAGTCTGATGACGCGCCTGCAGTGCCGAAGCCAAAGCAGTTGAAGAAGCCAAAAGCTTCAAAGCCGCCCCTTCACCAAAAATCTCAAGGGCGAAGCCATTGCAACTGCATCCTCCTGAAGACAGTGTGCAGTCTGAAGATTTATCACGCGTCTCCAAGCCCCAGAAGGCCAAGATGCCTCTGTCTCACACTGGCAAAGAGCTAACAGCTGCTGCCATCCTGCGCAATGACGACATTGATCTGTCAAGTGATGAAGATCTTGCAGATGACGCTCTTGAGCAACTCATCAAGAGCAAAGAAGAAGCAGAAATCTTCAATGATCTGCCTCTCTTTGATGTCACCATCATCCACAACTTCATTGACGAGTGGTTTGACACGCCAAACATCAGCTTTGAAGATCTGCAGCTACCCATTGGCCTCAGTGTCGCCTTCCAAGGCGCCATTGCTTCAGAACTTGCTATTGCCCAGCGCATTGTTGAACTGAAGCAGAAGATTGACTATGAAAAGGCTCAGTTCAAGAAGCATATGGCCAAGCTCAGCGTGCAAGAAGTGAAGAACTTCAAGACAATGATGCACGAGCTCAAGGAAGCCTTTGTGAAGAAGCGTGCAGAAGCTCAGGGTTCGCGTGAGCGCATGAAGACTCTGGCTGACAGATGTGTGCAAGCCTATAATGAGGCTGAGAAGCGCAAGGCACTTGGGCGTCCTGGCATCGACCCCAGGATGGCCGCAAAGAAGAAGAAGAAGCCTGCTACGGCTGAATCTGATGCACCAAGGCAAGAAGCAGTTCCGATTGTCTTCCCAACAAGAATGACTGGCTCGAAGCCAAAGAGCCGGTCAACAGCTTCAGAGCTCAAGAAGACAAGAACTGCTGAGGCTGAAGCCAGGAAGAGGAAACACTCTGAAGACTCTCCTACTGCCCCCACCAAGAAAAAGAGAAAGACCAAGAAAGCTCGGGCTGCTCCCACAGAGCCCTTGATAGTTGAACCCATTTCTATGGTTCATCCTGACGCAGAACGTCAACTGACAGTTCATGAGCCTGCTTCCACAGAGGCTCCTGAAGCTGAAGACATTCCAGCAGCTGATCCCATCGCTGCTGAAGACATTGGTCATCATGACAATGTAGAAGATGATGCAGTCCTTCCTCAGTTAGAAAACAGCGAACTCATCAGCATTGGTCGTCCACTGACGCCAATTGCACAGGATGCTTCATGGGCGGATCGCCCACAAGAGGAAGAAGACTATGAGGCCCAGCCCACTCCAACTCCACAGGCGTCGTCTGCGTTCCGCAGGCTTCGCAAAGGTCCAAGGCCTCAAGTCTCTGCTGAAGACATTCCGGCTGCATCAGCCGCAGAAGAAGAAGTACCACAAGATCCCACTCCCCTGTCCACCAAGAAGCAGTTCTCCAGGAGAACGTGCCTGTGACCGACCCTCCAGCTAGTCAAGTGGAGGATGAAAATCTTGAGGCTGCCACAACCAACAATGAAGCTAATGTGGAGCCCTCCCCAGCAAAAGCTTCAGAAGACAGCGAAGCCACTGATCCCGCCACTTCTGTTCCTGAGTCTGCTGCCGGTCCCCAATTCAACTATCATGTTGAGCACAGGCCTCAGGTCCAGAAGCCAATCCCAAGACTGCCAAGGTTTCCAGGTCCTGCATCAGCACCTGGCTCCTTCAACATCAATGGCTTCAGGGCAGACAACACGTTCTTCAATAGCTCCAGGAACCCCTACTCAAGGGAAAGGATATCATCTGATCGGTTCTGGAGCTATCCTCAGCGAAGCTATTACTCTTGCATTCTTTACAACCAAGGTCGCATCTTCCCACACAAGCGCCTTGACGTTGAAGCTATAGCTGGTCTGCCCTGTCTAGAAGAAGCGTTGGATTGCTTCAAGCAAGTGGGTCTGCTGCAGTTTGTTACTGATGAAGAGCATTGGAATGAAGAGCTGCTGCTACAATTCTATGCCACACTTCACATCAAAGGGTATAGCAGAGATCCGAAGACTTGGGTCCTGGAGTGGATGACTGGCAACGTTCATCATGAAGCCAATGCATTTGACATCATTGAGCTCACTGGCTTGCCCACTCCTGGCGATCTCTTCGAGCAAGGCTGTCAGCTGCATGCTGAAGCTATTGAGAGCATCTTTCAGCGGCCAGAACCTAATATGAGTCAAATGCTCAGCATGATGAAGCCATTGCCCCAAGATGCTGCGTATCCCACAGAGTTCTTCGTTGAAGACCTTGAGTACCTGCCCAGAACCATCTATCACATCATCAGGCGAACTCTCTGGCCTATCAAAGGGCACTCTCCAAATGCCAAGCTTCAGGGTGCAATGAAGACTTTGGTCTTCTATATACTTCATGGCAAATGCTTCAATGCACAGGACTTCTTCATACGCCAACTTGCTGCATCAGGCATTGATCTGTTTGGTTTGAAGTTCTACGCCCCTTGGGTCATGCGGCTGATCAAGCTACACTCCGCCATCTCTTATCAGCCCTCAGCCCGCAACCATCGGATCTTCTTGCCTGACGTGGACATGTCTACTGAAGCCATATATTCTGAGCCTGCCAAGCAACCTCTAAGTCTTCAGAATGCAGAACATCAGAGTTTTACACAGAACGTTGAAGGCGTTGAAGCAGTTTCTCGGGTGTATCCTTTGGCTGGCACTACACGTGCACCACACCCTGCTTCCACTGAAGCCACTGACAGTGCCACTGCTTCAAGACCCAAGAAGCGCACTCGTGTTCTCAACGACCGAGAGCTTCTTGTGGCCCTACATCAGAAACAAGATAGGCATCATGACTGGCTGAAGCGTCAGATGAAAAGCCTCTTGGTGGATGTTAATCGCACTCGAAATCTTGCCACCAAGAATGCTTTCGTTGCCCATGAAACCTGTCGCCGCACATGGAAAGGGCTAACGATGATGCTTTCTGAAGCTGATCTTCAAGAGGATGGCTTCACTGAGAGATTCAAGTTTGACTCCACACCTCCTCGAAGGGCTGTGCTGCTAGGAACTCCATCCCTTGAAGACTCTGAGTTCTCTTCCTCTGCTGCCACAGTCACTGCCAGAATTATTGAGGAAGAAGACGATGCTACTTCACCGCCACCTCCTTCAGCACCTCCAAGCTCTTCTGCACCGCCAAACAACACCAACAACCCTGCTACTTCACCTACTCCTCATGGGAACGAGTAGAGGCTCTATGTCTTCAAACCTTTTTGGTCATTACTGACAAAAGGGGGAGAAGCATATGAGATTGATAGTCTTCAAGCGGGTTCATATGGGCGGGTGCCTTATATTTTGCTTCGTGCTTACAACTCTCATTTTTTTGCTACATTTGGTTCTTATGAGTTGTAACACTTAAACTAGATGGTCGTCTGCTACTTATTGCCACCTTGTTTTGCGAAGATAAATTCCGCATGTGCGACGATAAATTCCGCACTTAGCTCATTCTGCAGACGTCCATTTTCCATTATGCATGGCATTATCTTCATATACTTTCACATGCATAGTGGATTGTCATCATAAGTTGAAGTGGATCTCCACAAGTACCACCTGCCATGTGCATTTGCATTCCAAAAGCAAATTAACTTATATGCACATCTTCAGGGGGAGCCCTTGCAACTTATGAAGACAATTCCTTATCCTTTACAATTTCACAATTATATTCCCCGTTGAAAACTTCAACTAGTTTGTCATCAATCACCAAAAAGGGGGAGATTGTAAGTGCATCTAGTGCCACCCCTAGTTGGTTTTGGAGTATTGACGACAAACCTAGTTGAGGGACTAATGTGTTTGTGAGAATTGCAGGATAACACAGGTAGAAGTCCCTCATTGATTCGGTTTTACTACCAGAGATGACCCCTAAAATTATGAAGACATTGAAGTCAAAGGTGGTATATGAAGATATTCACATTGAAGACTATGACAAGAGAAGACACGATATGAAGCCTATGGAGCTCGAAGACTTAGATCTTTCGTAGTTCTTTTTCTTTTGTGTTGAGTCATAGGAACCACCGTACTGTTAAGTGGGGTCCAAGAGAACCAGTCAGAATGACTGAAGTGATGCCTAAACCAAAAACCTATGTCTTCGAGTGAAGACTATGAGAGCGAATCTTGTCCAGAGTCGGACAAGTCAGCTTTGCTTGTAGCCCAAGTAAAGTTGCCTCGTGAGTTTGAAATCTGACCGTTGGAACACGTGTCAGTTCCTTAGTGACCCAGGGTCATTTCGGACAAATCAGGTCGGGTTGCCAAGTGGCTATAAATAGCCCACCCCCTACAACCATAAACGGTTGGCTGCTCAGATTGAAGAGTACGGCTTTTGTCGTTTGAGAGCAACCCACCTCGAAGCCTTTGAGAGAGAATTCCTTGCGAGGATAAAGCCCTAACCACCAGAGCCAGAGAGAATTGGGCATCACTTAAGTCTTCTTGTCTGTGTGATCTGAAGACTTATTACACTTGAGGACTGTGCATCCTCCAGCCGGTTAGGCATCGCGTTCTGAGCATCCAAGAGACATTGTGGATTGCCGGTGAACGAAGTCTGTGAAGGTTTGGGAGTCTACCTTGAAGACTTACCAGAGTGATTGGGCGAGGTCTATGTGACCTTAGCTCAAGGAGAATACGGTGAGGACTGGGTGTCCGGGACTGTGTGTCCTAAGGTTTAAATACCTAGCCGCTCCAACCAGACGTACAGTTGTCACAGCAACTGGAACTGGTCCAACAAATCATTGTCTTCAACGAGTCACTGGTTTCATCTTCACTTCACTTTACTTACTGTTACTCCTTGTGAAGTCATTGTATGTTTGCTCATCATTTGTCTTCACTGAGTGACTGCGTGTTCTGTTTGGCTTCACAATATCTTCCTACCTGATCCTTACTACCTAGCTGCTATTAGTCTTTGTGCTTTCACTTCATTGAATACTTGACTATGGTTTGCCTAGTGTAGCCTACCTTCCGCTGCATGGTAATAGGTTTAATTTTATCGTTTGTCTTCAAAACTCCCATGTTCTGAAGACTTTCATAAAAATCGCCTATTCACCCCCCCTCTAGTCGATATAACGCACTTTCACGTATCCCTCAGAAAATTCCATTCAATTCGGTCATATACTTTGTGCATGTCAAGCTTAACCGCACATAATCCCGTTTTGCCCGACCTCTTGTTTTTGATCTTATTAATACATTCATATACTATCAAGATGTTATCCGTAACCATTCTACCCGGAACAAAAGTACTTTGCGTTGGGGATATAATTTCCGGCAGAATGTTTTCCAAGCGTAGTGCTAACATCTTTGAAACAATTTTATAAAGGACATTGCATAAGCTAATAGGACGAAACTGAGTAACTAGTTCAGGGGATTCAACCTTGGGGATCATGACAATTGTTGTATCATTCCACTCATCTGGAATTTTCCTGGAATTTATTGCAACCATTACCTCCTGAGTTATTTCCTCTCCAAGAATATGCCAATACTTTTTGAAAAATATAGCATGCAATCCATCAGGCCCGGGCGCCTTCATATCTCCAATACTATAAACAGCCTTGCGAATATCTTCTGCCGTGAACGGTGCCATCAACATATCATTCATTTGATTTGTGACTTTCGGTTGCACTTTAGCTAGCACTTCCGAACTTGTTTGCTGCACTTCTTGTGTGAAAAGGTTAGAAAAATAATTCTGAACATGGGGATTAAGAGCTGCATCACCTTCTAACCAATTTCCACCTTCACTTTTAAGTTTCTTGATGAAATTTCTTTTCATTCTCGCAGATGCGAACGCCTGAAAGAACGCGGTATTCTGGTCACCGCTAGTTAGCCAGGTCGCCTGTGAAATCTGCCTTGCTTGGATCTCCTCCAATTCCAATAAGTATTCTATTAGTTCCTCCAGCTCTTTCTTTTTCTCCTTATTTTCCGCATTCATCGGCCCGGACATTATTTTTTCCATGTCTCGCTGAGCTTTACGCAAACGCTTTTTTGGTTTTTTTAAGACCCGCTGGTCCCAATCATGAAACTGTGTGTGCATCATATTAAGCTTTTTTATAAATATTTGTTGCCATTGGATCAGAGCCAACCTTCGCCCAAGCCTGTAGTACCGTCTCATTAAACTTCTCTTCCCGTAACCAGCGAGCTTCAAACTTTTTCTGCTGGCCACTTCCACCTGCAACCGGCTAGGAATAATACTCTGTGTTAACTAACAATGGCCGGTGGTTAAATTCCAAGTTCTCTAATGCCACCTGTGGGAACAATCTTGACCAAATCTCATTTACTAATCCTCTATCGAGTCTTTCTCTGATCCTTCCTCTTCCTCATTTTTCTACTATTTTTAGTTTAATATAAACTCACCTGAAGTTTTTTTAAGTCTCATGTATTTTTTTAGGAAATTACTAGCACATATGTCTGTGCATTGCAACGGGAGAGAAAATTGATATGTACTTAAATTTAGAGAACATTGGATGTGCAAGTACGACATATCAACTCATTAAGTAGTTTTAACTGACACACTTAATTTCCTTAAGGGCACTCCGCACTATATTTGAACTTATAATCATATATATATGTATTAACCCTAAATCTAGGTTGTGAATGTGCAGTTGATGAACATACAATACGGCCAAGTTAAACATTGTCGGATTGCAATTTTATATTAAAGTTATTCTCTCTCT
>NC_053024.1:30300967-30321541 GCF_003073215.2 Triticum urartu
TGTCAGCAAATGTGATGTGGCTCTTGTCGGATGGACGTAAAGCTGAGTCCATAAGAAGACTTCTTTTGCCAGTCATGTGATTTGTACACCCACTGTCAATAATCCATTCTGAAGACGCTGGTGTCGTACCCTACAGTGCAGTTAGGGGGATAGGCTTCACCAAGAGCATTGTGAAGCAAAAACATTTGACGAACCAGTGGGTTATGAAAGCTTAGATCCAGGTTAGGACTAATAGGGAGTGTAGCAAGCGATTCAGGTACGAAGTACATAGTAAGACCATTTGGGCATTTGATCTTGCTCCCTACAAGATGTTTTTAAGGTCCCAGCAATAGCGTCAGACGATTTTGGTTTTCTGCTGGAGACCTTTCCCTGCAAAAGAGAGTTAAGCCTTCTTAACCACCCACATCTTAAAGGGTGGCTTAGAAGCAATAAGTCTAAGTGCAGCATCTAAGAATTTTGGCTTTGAAGCCTTAGCAAACAGTCTTGCAGGCGGACAATAGTACTCATAAGAATAGGCAGAATAGTTCTTGGTCTTATGAACATGGCGGTTTGATGAACCGCTCTCATATTCATATGCCTGAGTATGATTGTCCTGCAACACATTTGCGTTAGTGCGACTCAAGTGAGTCCTCTGTCTGTATGAAGCCTTTGGACCGTATGAAGCCTTTGGTCTGAGGTTTGTCTTCTTCACGTGAGATGTCATGATGACATTCATAGGAAGACTCTCCAGACACCTTTTCGGAACCCATATCTTCTTCATAGGCGGTCCATTCCTGCAGTTAGTACCAATATACCTGGCAAACACTTCACCATTCTGATTCTTAAACAGTATATAGTTTGCATCAAAGGATTCATCAATGATAATGGGGTTAGCACAAGTGAAGCCAGATAGATTGGATGGATCTGCTGAAGGTTCCTTTGCAGCAACCCACAGGGTTTTGGGGTACTGCTCAGGTTTCCAGTAAGAGCCATCTGCATTCATTTTTCTTACGAACCCTACACCCTCTTTCCTAGGGTTTCGGTTCAGAATCTGCTTTTTCAGGACATCACATAGCGTCTGATGCCCTTTAAGGCTTTTGTACATCCCTGTTTCAAGCAATGTCTTCAACCTAGCATTCTCATCAGCAATAGCGGTGGTATCCTCAACAGAGGGGTTAGTTACCGCATCAACAGTTGAAGATATTGCAACAGCAGTAGTAGTAGAACATTCAGCAACAGAAGTAGCATTATCACGCTCAATGCATTTAAGACATGGTGGTTTAAATCCTTCCTGAGCGGGACTGATCTGTTTGGCGTGAAGTGACTCGTTTTCCATTTGAAGATCTTCATGAACCGCTCTCAATTTCTCAAGATCTTGCTTCCTTTGAAGATAATCATAGGAAAGCTTTTCATGAGTTGTTGAGAGAGTTTCATGACGACTTTCAAGTTCCTGATACTTAACGTGAAGATTTTTTATGTCTTTAATTAAGGATTCAGATCGAGTCATTTCAGCACCTAACAGATCATCGCTTCTGTCTAACAGTATTTGAATATGTTCCATAGCTTTCTGTTGTTCAGTTGCAATTTTAGCAAGTGTTTTGTAGCTAGGTTTTGAACCACAATCAGAGTCATCGTCACTGGATGTTTGATAGTGAGTAGTGCGTGTGTTTACCTTGGCACCGCGTGCCATGAAGCAGTAGGTAGACGCGGAGTAGTCCTTGTCATTTGCATCGGAGTCGGTGATGAGGTCATTGTCTTCAGTGTTGAAGATGGACTTGGCAACGTATGCTGTAGCCAGACTTGCGACGCCTGAGTCAGATTCCTCCTCAGACTCCACCTCCGCCTCCTCAGAAGCAGACTCCTCCTCTGAATCCATTTCCTTGCCAACAAACGCACGTGCCTTGCCAGATGAGCTCTTCTTGTGTGATGAAGACTTTGAGGAAGACTTGGAAGAAGACTTTGAGTATTTCTTCTTCTTCTTCTTGTCGTCAGAGTCATATTCCTTGCTCTTCTTCTTCTTTTTGTTCTCATTGTCCCACTGTGGACACTCAGAGATGAAGTGGCCAAGTTTCTTGCACTTGTGACATGTTTTCTTCTTGTAGTCATGAGCAGGAGCTTCATCATTCCTTGAACTTGATCGGGAAGACTTTCTGAAGCCTTTCTTCTTGGTGAATTTTTGGAACTTCTTGACAAGCATAGCAAGTTCCCTTCCAATGTCTTCAGTATCATCAGAACTGCTGTCAGATTCTTCTTCAGATGAGGAGACAGTTTTTGCCTTCAAGGCACGAGTTCGCCCATAGTTTGGACCGTAGATCTCTCTTTTCTCCGAAAGCTGATACTCATGTGTGTTGAGCCTCTCAAGTATGTCAGACGGATCGAGTGTCTTGAAATCAGGACGTTCTTGAATCATCAGGGCCAGGATGTCAAACGAACTATCAAGTGATCTCAGCAGTGTCTTGACGACTTCGTGTTTGGTAATCTCAGTGGCGCCGAGGACTTGAAGCTCATTTGTGATGTCTGTGAGTCGGTCAAATGTGTGCTGGACATTCTCATTGTCATTTCGCTTGAAGCGGTTGAAGAGGTTGCGAAGGACACTGATTCTTTGATGTCTCTGGGTTGAGATGCCTTCATTGACCTTGGAGAGCCAGTCCCAGACCAACTTGGATGTCTTCAAAGCACTCACACGGCCATACTGTCCTTTGGTCAGACGACCACAGATGATATTCTTGGCAGCAGAGTCCAGTTGAACGAATTTCTTGACATCAGCAGCAGTGACACCTTCTCCAGCCTTGGGAACGCCATTCTCGATGACATACCATAGGTCGACGTCAATGGCTTCAAGATGCATGCGCATCTTATTCTTCCAGTAGGGATATTCAGTTCCATCGAAGACGGGGCACACAGCAGAGACTTTAATTATCCCTGCAGTCGACATAGCTAAAACTCTAGGTGGTTAAACCGAATCACACAGAACAAGGGAGCACCTTGCTCTGATACCAATTGAAAGTGCGTTATATCGACTAGAGGGGGGGGTGAATAGGCAATTTTTATGAAAGTCTTCAGAACATGGGAGTTTTGAAGACAAACGATAAAATTAAACCTATTACCATGCAGCGGAAGGTAGACTACACTAGGCAAACCATAGTCAAGTATTCAATGAAGTGAAAGCACAAAGACTAATAGCAGCTAGGTAGAAAGGATCAGGTAGGAAGATATTGTGAAGCCAAACAGAACACACAGTCACTCAGTGAAGACAAATGATAGAGCAAATATACAATGACTTCACAAGGAGGAACAGTAAGTAAAGTGAAGTGAAGATGAAACCAGTGACTCATTGAAGACAATGATTTGTTGAACCAGTTCCAGTTGCTGTGACAACTGTACGTCTGGTTGGAGCGGCTAGGTATTTAAACCTTAGGACACACAGTCCCGGACACCCAGTCCTGAACACGCAGCTCAGGACACCCAGTCCTCACCGTATTCTCTTTGAGCTAAGGTCACATAGACCTCGCCCAATCTACTCTGGTAAGTCTTCAAGGTAGACTCCCAAACCTTCACAGACGTCGTTCACCGGCAATCCACAATGTCTCTTGGATGCTCAGAACGCGACGCCTAACCGGCTGGAGGATGCACAGTCCTCAAGTGTAATAAGTCTTTAGATCACACAGACAAGAAGACTTAAGTGATGCCCAATTCTCTATGGCTCTGGGTGGTTAGGGCTTTATCCTCGCAGGGAATTCTCTCTCAAAGGCTTCGAGGTGGGTTGGTCTCAAACGACAAAAGCCGTACTTTCAATCTGAGCAGCCAACCGTTTATGGTTGTAGGGGGTGGGCTATTTATAGCCACTTGGCAACCCAACCTGATTTGTCCGAAATGACCCTGGGTCACTAAGGAACTGACACATGTCCCAACGGTCAGATTTCAAACTCACACGGCAACTTTACTTGGGCTACAAGCAAAGCTGACTTGTCCGACTCTGGACAAGATTCACTCTCATAGTCTTCACTCGAAGACATAGGTTTTTGGTTTAGGCATCACTTCAGTCATTCTGACTGGTTTCTCTTCGACCCCACTTAACAGTACGGTGGTTCCTATGACTCAACACAAAAGAAAAAGAACTACGAAAGATCTATGTCTTCGAGCTCCATAGGCTTCATATCGTGTCCTCTCTTGTCATAGTCTTCAATGTGAATATCTTCATATACCACCTTCGACTTCAATGCCTTCATAAAGTTTTAGGGGTCATCTCTGGTAGTAAAACCGAATCATGAGGGACTTCTACCTGTGTTATTCTGCAATTCTCACAAACACATTAGTCCCTCAACTAGGTTTGTCGTCAATACTCCAAAACCAACCAGGGGTGGCACTAGATGCATTTACAATGTATCACTGTACACCCATTAACGGCCCGTGGTGACGTCTGGCCAATGTATGGACCATGACGTCTTTTGGCCCATATGAGGCCCTATGTAACTCTTGGCCTATTAACGAACCGTGGTGAAACTGGCCCGTAATGAACAGTGTATCACTTTACACCCATTAACGGCCCGTAAAGAATAGTGTATCACTTTATACCCATTAACGGCCCGTTATTACGTTGGGTCGTTTCCAGCCCATGTTATCTTTCGGCCTTCTCAGAGCCCATTTATTCTTGGGCTATTTTCCAACATTCTTTTACTTACGGCCCGTTACTGTCATTTTCTGCTTGTGGGCCAAATTCAGCCCGTGGTTACAGTCGGCCCGTTTGTGGTCCGTTAATACGTTGGGCCGTTTTCATAGCGTCATCAAATACGACCTATTAACGATGGCCCGTTATGGTCGGCCCATGAACGGACGATTCCAACTCTAGCCCGTTTACGGCCAGAATGCGGTCTCTTTGGCCCATGTTTGGCCAATCGATCATACGGCCCGTAGAAGGCCCATTGATGATACGGCCCGTAGAAGGCCCACTATTTATACGGCCCATAGAAGGCCCACTGTTTCTACGGCCCGTAGGAGGCCCAGTGTCACTACAGTAAATATTAGCCAATGGTTATTGTGGCCTAGTTTTAAAAAATAGGTTATTGCAGCCACTAGCAAACCGCGGAAAAAGAACTGCACTGACTACAAGCAAACAAATAAACAAGACAACAAGGAAATAAATAAGCAAGCAACTTACACTAGGCTATCACGGCTATTACACAAATTACATCCACTGGGCATCAAAGTTCGCCACCAGTGCAAATATAGGGAACACAACAGCATATAAACACCACAGCAAAACAAGTCCAGAACTGAAACCACTTCAGAAGAGCTCAAGAAACAATATCCTGGGTACCCATAATGCTGGCAAGATGCTTAGCAAGCTTATTAAGTTTCTCTTGTTTGGCGCTTAATTCCTCCAGCGCTTGCTGTTGCACCAGAAAGTATGCATCTGAATTCTGCAGGGACTTCCTTAGTCCTTCAGCTTCCTGTCGCATAACATCTGATCGATGTCTTTCAACTTGAAGTTGAGACTCAAGAAGCCGAACTGATTCAGGCAATGAGTTCGAAGAGCTGGTGCCAGCAGTGGTAGCCAGTAACTCGAACACTACATCAAGACATGACTTTGGGGTTGTCTCAGTGTCTTCAATATAGTTTTTATCAGCTTTCTTGGAGACCAACAGGGATGTCTCACTATCTTGAACCTTATCTGCATTACTTCCTTTACCATTGCATAACAGGGTACTCTTCTCCAATATTTTGTCCGTGTTCTAAAAGAGAAACAAACAAACACATCTCAGGTTTACAATGTAGTATATGAAACTCATTTTGGTAAACCAGTTCAGTAGTAAGGTGGACAGGATAACAGCATGAAACAAACATATATCTATGTAGTATGGTCACTGTATGGTCTATATCATTCTAGTTTATGTTGCCAAATCAAGATAGATACAGTTCGAATCATATCTATTTAAGACAAAGCAGCATAGACAGAATATAAGTGTGGGAAACTACACAACAATAAAAACACTTGTAATGTGCATGGCATGAGAACATAACTGTTTATTCAATTAAAACTGAAATCAACATAGAGAAAGTTACAACAGCAAACAGCCAAACACGTTGAAGAAACATGTTTAAAACATACCTGTTGTGCCATTGGAGTTTCAATTGCATCCTTCAAATTTGAAATTAGTTGGTATCAGTAAATACAGTGATGCAAGAGCAAAGTAGTATGAACCATAGCTACGGAACCTGACCTGAGAACAATTCTTCTTCTGCTTTAAGCGTTGACTTCGGGTTCGGAGTGGTGGTCCTCGTGATTTGGGCACTGCAGTTGCCTTACTAACTGCTCGTGTTTGGGTGCTCTGTGGTGGAGACGATGCTGTGTCAATGGGAACTAGGTGTCTATCTGCTGGGGTTGGGGTTAGAAGGGGTGTAGCTGGTTCTCTGTCCAACTAGGTAGGGGTACAATCTGCATGAGTGTGGGTTATGTGTGGTGGGGCTGGTTCTTGGGCAAGTACAACCGTGGTTCTATCTGCATCGACAGGTAGCACGGTCTTTTCTGAAGACCGTGTTTTTACTCCCACAGATACTGCCATCACTCCCTCCAATTGAAATGGCTGATAAACAAGAAAAGTAATTGAATGTACAGACATTGTAAGATAGACAGGTGCAATGGATAGTAGGGAAGAAAACAGGGCATGAAATAATTCACATTTATGTTGTCTAAGAAAACGGAATAGCAGGACATAATTTCACATATATGATGGCTAATTAAACAGGATAGCATGACACAATTTCACATGTATGATGGCTAACTAAACAGGATAGAATGACATACTTCAAAATATGATGATTATGTAAACATGATGACATGATATAACTATACGATGTGTCTATTAAAGTGGTTGGCATGCCATAAATCACAAACATGCCGTCGATGGAAACATGATGGCATGATATAATTCACGGATAGAATGACATAATTTAAATATGATGACTATGTAAACAGGATGAGATGATATAACTATATTATGTCTTTAGAAAATGGGTTGGCATGCCATAATTCAGATACATGTTGTCTATGTAAACATCATGGCATGACATAATTCAAATATATGATTTATATACTAAGGAAGTGAGCAGAGGGCAATCGCATATGTGATGTGTCAACTAAGGAGATGGCATTCAATATTGTGTATATGATGTAAAAACTAAGCATTGCAATACAACATATCCATTATATGAGTAATATAACCCTGCCAAGTTTGAGCATACACCTCACGGGGATAATAGGACTGGTCATCTGCCTCTGAATCCTCCTCTGAAGAGCTATCTGTAACCAGCAAGATATCTGCTTCAGCAGGTAGCATTGTCTGCTCTGAAGACCTTGTTTTCACTCCAGATTTCTCCATCACCAATTCAAATGGCTGATGCACAGGAAGAGCAGTTGAATATACAAACATTGTCGACAAAAGCAATGAGAAATACAAAAAAAGGACGACATGATATAATTCACATATATGACGCTTGCCTAAACAGCATGGCATTGCATAATTCACATACATAATGCCTTGCAACAAGATAACATTGCATAATTCACATATATAATGTCTTGCAACAAGATGGCATTGCATAATTCACATATATGGTAATTAGACACTAAACAGGTGGCCTTCACACAAAGCATGTCTAAACTAAGCAAATGACATAGCAATGCAAGATACCACACGCACGATATGAGCAACATAACCCTGCCAAGTTAGGGCATGCACCTCGGGGGGGATATGACTGGTCATCTGTCTCTAAATCCTCCTCTGAGGAGCTATCGATAACCAGCAAGACATGCGCTTCGTCAGATAGCATTTTCTGCTCTGAAGACCTTTTTTCCACTCCAGATTTTTCCATGACCATGCCAAATGGCTGATGCACAGGAAGAGTAATTGAATGTACTAAAATTGTTGACAAATTTAACATGTAATAAAAAATGATGGCATGATATAATTCACATATAAGATGACTGGCTAACCAGGGTGGCATTGCAAAATTCACATATATGATGCCTGGCTAGACAAGATGGCATTGCATGATTCACATATACGATAAAGAAACTAAACAAATGGCATTGACACAAAGCATGTCTAAACTAAGCAGATGACATCTTTAATGTATACAGTAAGCAATGCAAGGCACCATATGCATGATATTACCAACATCAGCATGCCAAGTTAGAGCGAAGACTCATGGGGTAAATAGGAGTGGTCTTCTCCTTCTGAATCCCCCTCAGAACAGTTATCTTCCTCTTGATTACGAATCCAAATGGGTGGAGGGGGGCTGCCTTTGCGCCCACCATGGAACGACGTCTGCATGAAATTTTATTGCCACGCAAGGCTCGTCTCTTTTGCTCTACATGATCAGTTCCATTGTGTACAATAACTGGCATGCATAGGAATAAAACATAGTGAGATTATGTAAGGAGTGCATGCACAAATCCAGAGTGATGGTAGCAAACTGTGGATAGACCCAAAACCAATGATAGCAGGCAGATAATAGCTTTAGTTAAAAAATACAATAATGGCTCCTTTAATGTTTGTTTGCACCCAACATGAAACTCATAGTAGACACCGAGATTAACCAGATAGTAGACAGATAGTACTGATTGCTGCCCCAATATGTACCCCACAACCATTTAAAAACTCAAGTTTCAGCATTAGTTTGGACCTGACTCGGAGTCTAATAGGTGAACACGACGATAAGTAGCATGTCATCATATTAAGCACGCATAACGTAAGCAGACACGGAAGAGTGCGACCTCTCTTGCGGACCCGTGTAGTCCTCAAGGTCATCTGCTCAGTTGATGATGGTAATGCAGTTGTCGTGGCTGCCGGCGGCGGGGAAGAAGATCTGAGGCGGCGAAAGACAGTCTGGAGAGCGGATCCCTGCTGTGGTGAACCCTTCCGTCGTTGGAGCAGCTGAGCTGGGGTGGAACACAGCGCCGCAGGAGCAGGACAAACCACACAAGGTTTTCTTTGACACATATCTGTAACAGAAGTAATTGAGTAAGGGCTTGTTTGAATTTGAGGATTCTAACAATGCAGGGATAGGAAATAGACAGGAATAGGATAGGAATGCACGTGCAAAACAGAGAATTTAAAAACACAGGATTTCTGCCAATCTGGGTGTTTGGTTCACAAGAATTGGAAGATCACAGATGCAAAGAAGCATGGTGAGATTAAGTCAAACCACAAGAAAATGTATGGTTATAATGCTATTATGCTACTATCTCTTAGTCTTGTGCTTCATGAATAGGAATTTGAAAAGGAGGACAAGTGGAAATTAAAATTCCTATGGTTTTTCTTTCAAGGAGACACTAAAGGAACAAATCCTACAGTTTTCCTTTGCTCCATTCCTTTGAACCAAATGCATGAATAGTAGTACCATAGGAAACTTTCCAATTCCTATGTTTTTCCTTCACTTTTCCTTTCAAGCACTGGCGATTCTAGTAGGCAGGCTTGAGCAAGGAAAAGCCTACACTCAAAAAATGTTTTTGTGCTACTTCTACTACTTTGGACCCAGGCCACTGCCCTACTAGCTCAACTCCCAGGCCCATCGACAAATGCACAGCTCAAACGCAGAGATAAATAATGATGGCGTTCAAGAGAGTCCATCACGGATAGCTAAGTTGCCTGGTACCTCACTGCTTGTCATATAGTAGGAAAATAATCGTATTTCACGTTACTACGTGTGCTCAGTGGACAATATATATAACATGTAGAGTAAAAAAGAGATGCAACAAGTGTACAACCTCTTTGGCGAAGCCATGTCGATCTCAGCGTGATTGGGTTGGTCCGGTGAGGATGCTCCGGCTGACTTGGCTGTCGGAGGAGGGGAAGAAGATCTTAGGCGTCTGGAGATGGAGCCCGAGGTACTGCTCCACTGTGATGGAGGGTTTCGTCGTTGGAGCAGCTCCAGTGAGTTGTACGACGCCGAGGCTGAAGTAGGACAAGAGAGACAACGTTAACCTGAGTGGAATTCTAATAGCATCTCCAATAGATGACGTAAAATACATAACCACAAAGTGCTAGATGTAAAATACATCAGCCGCTCATCTCTGAACTTAACTATGTGAAACTGAATTTAACTGTCGAAAACTTAACTGTCGAAACTGAATTTTACTGTCGAAACTGAATTTTACTGTCAAAACTGAACACACTAGCTAGTAGCAGAAAAGCAGTAGCAGCATACGCGTGCGAGAGCCGGCAGCTGGTTGAAATGTAGCAGCATTAGGAGTTACCGTTAGATCGACTGATTTTCCATCTCTGGGGTTAGGATTTTTCCCGAGTTGGATATGAAATCCAAGGGCTACATAGTCATCTTTTCTGACCGCTCCTTTGCGTATACAGCGTCCGTATAGTGCATGGTCTGGAGAAGAAGGATTGTGGACATAACTGCTTAAGCCTGCGATGGAGTCTAGTACTACAAGTCGGCTATCGTGTGTGAAAATTCCAACTCATTGAAAAGGTCTGCCGTCGACTAACGTTACTCCACTCTAATCTGTTCACTATCTCCCCAATTCCGCCGTCGTGGCGGCTCTCTCATTCGCTCTTGCACGCGCTGCTGCTCCGGGCGCTGTTGCTAACTGCTTTTCTGCTACTAGTGTGTTCAGTTTCGGCAGTAAAATTCAGTTTCACAAAAATTCAGTTTCGACAGTTAAGTTTCAGTTTCGACAGTTAAATTCAGTTTCACAGTTAAAGTTCAGAGATGAGCGGCTGATGTATTTTACATCTAGCACTTTGTGGTTATGTATTTTACATCATCTATTGGAGATGATATTAGAATTCCACTCAGGTTAACGTTGTCTCTCTTGTCCTGCTTCAGCCTCGGCGTCGTACAACTCACCGGAGCTGCTCCAACGACGAAACCCTCCATCACAGTGGAGCAGTACCCGGCTCCATCTCAAGACGCCTAAGATCTTCTTCCCCTCCTCCGACAGCCAAGTCAGCCGGAGCATCCTCACCGGACCAACCCAATCACGCTGAGATCGACATGGCTTCGCCAAAGAGGTTGTACACTTGTTGCATCTCTTTTTTACTCTACATGTTATATATATTGTCCACTGAGCACTCGTAGTAACGGAAATACGATTATTTTCCTACTATATGACAAGCAGTGAGGTACCAGGCAACTTAGCTATCCGTGATGGACTCTCTTGAACGCCATCATTATTTATCTCTGCGTGTTTGAGCTGTGCATTTGTCGATGGGCCTGGGAGTTGAGCTAGTAGGCAGTGGCCTGGGTCCAAAGTAATAGAAGTAGCACAAAAACATTTTTTGAGTGTAGGCTTTTCCTTGCTCAAGCCTGCCTACTAGAATCGCTAGTGCTTGAAAGGAAAAGTGAAGGAAAAACATAGGAATTGGAAAGTTTCCTATGGTACTACTATTCATGAATTTGGTTCAAAGGAATGGAGCAAAGGAAAACTGTAGGATTTGTCCTTTAGTGTCTCTTTGAAAGAAAAACTGTAGGAATTTTAATTTCCACTTGTCCTCCTTTTCAAATTCCTATTCATGAAGCACAAGACTAAGAGATAGTAGCATAATAGCATTATAACTGTACATTTTCTTGTGGTTTGACTTAATCTCACCATGCTTCTTTGCATCCTGTATCTTCCAATTCTTGTGAACCAAACACCCAGATTGGCAGAAATCATGTGTTTTTAAATTCTCTGTTTTGCACGTGCATTCCTATCCTATTCCTGTGTATTTCCTATCCCTGCATTGTTAGAATCCTCAAATTCAAAGAAGCCCTTACACAATTACTTCTATTACAGATATTTGTCAAAGAAAACCTTGTGTGGTTTGTCCCGCTCCTGCTGCGCTATATTCCACCCCAGCTCAGCTGCTCCAACGATGGAAGGGTTCACCACAGCAGGGATCGCTCTCCAGACTGTCTTTCGCCGCCTCAAATCTTCTTGCCCGCCGCCGGCAGCCACGACAACTGCATTAACATCATCAACTGAGCAGATGACCTTGAGTACTACACGGGTCCGCAGGAGAGGTCGCACTCTTCTGTGTCTGCTTACGTTATGCATCGCTTAATATGATGACATGCTACTTTATCGTGTTCACCTATTAGACTCTGAGTCAGGTCCAAACTAATGCTGAAACTTGAGTTTTTAAATGGTTGTGGGGTACATATTGGGGCAGCAATCAGTACTATCTGTCTACTATCTGGTTAATCTCGGTGTCTACTATGAGTTTCATGTTGGGTGCAAACAAACATTAAAGGAGCCATTATCTGTATTTTTTAACTAAAGCTATTATCTGCCTGCTATCATTGGTTTTGGGTCTATCCACAGTTTGCTACCATCACTCTGGATTTGTGCATGCACTCCTTACATAATCTCACTATGTTTTATTCCTATGCATGTCAGTTATTGTACACAATGGAACTGAACATGTAGAGCAAAAGAGACGAGCCTTGCGTGGCAATAAAATTTCATGCAGACGTCGCTCCATGGTGGGCGCAAAGGCAGCCCCCCTCCACCCATTTCGGATCGTAATCAAGAGGAAGATAACTGTTCTGAGGGGGATTCAGAAGCAGAAGACCACTCCTATTTACCCCATGAGGTCTTCGCTCTAACTTGGCATGCTGATGTTGGTAATATCATGCATATGGTGCCTTGCATTGCTTACTGTATACATCAAAGATGTCATCTGCTTAGTTTAGACATGCTTTGTGTCAATGCCATCTTTAGTTTTTATCGTATATGTGAATCATGCAATGCCATCTTGTTAGCCAGGCATCATATATGTGAATTTTGCAATGCCACCCTGGTTAGCCAGTCATCTTATATGTATTATATCATGCCATCCTTTTTTATTACATGTTCATTTGTCAACAATTTCTATGTGTGTGTGTGTGAACCTTGTCATTGGAATTGCACGCTCTTCATCACAGATACACAGAGTCGGCCCGTCGTGCTCCGTACATCCAGAACCGCTTGTTGAACTGTAATACTCTCAAGCAGGACTCCTGCCACGTACCATCATAGATCATAATTCCCGCGTTGATCCTCTCCTCGTCTGTATAGCATTCGTACCTGTATGCGTGCTAGTAGATGCTAGGTATGCCACCGTAGGAGACCAATATGTGAATTATCAATGCCCGTCGTGTGCAAGCATTAGGAAGATGGCAATGACATGCAAGGAAAGTGGAAGTGGCAATACAGGGAGCCAGTCAGTGAGACTAATGCAGCCGACTCATGGCACCACATGGCTATATGCACTGCCTCGGCATCACCATGAGATGAGAAAAGCAGAAAACAAGGTCTCAGAGCAGACATGCTACGCGAGGCAATACTACGACAACCCAGAGAATGTCAACAGATCGCCAAACCATGGCCTCAAAATAGTATTACTATCTGCATAGTGATGCAAGCGTACTATACACAATATAGCCACCCTAGAAATCAATGCACCGCACTCTAGTAAAATGATCATATATCAACATGACTAAGAAACTTGGCCACTTCATCCCACAGTGGGACAATGAGAACAAAAATAAGAAGAAGAGCAAGGAATATGACTCTGACGACAAGAAAGAAGAAGAAGAAATACTCAAAGTCTTCTTCCAAGTCTTCCTCAAAGTCTTCATCACATAAGAAGAGCTCATCTGGCAAGGCACGTGCGTTTGTTGGCAAGGAAATGGATTCAGAGGAGGAGTCTGCTTCTGAGGAGGCGGAGGTGGAGTCTGAGGAGGAATCCGACTCAGGCGTCGCAAGTCTGGCTACAGCATACGTTGCCAAGTCCATCTTCAACACTGAAGACAATGACTTCATCACCGACACCGATGCAAATGACAAGGACTACTCCGCTTCTACCTACTGCTTCATGGCACGCGGTGCCAAGGTAAACACACGCACTACTCACTATCAAACATCTAGTGACGATGACTCTGATTGTGGTTCAAAACCTAGCTACAAAACACTTGCTAAAATTGCAACTGAACAACAGAAAGCTATGGAACATATTCAAAAACTGTTAGACAGAAGCGATGATCTGTTAGGTGCTGAAATGACTCGATCTGAATCCTTAATTGAAGACATAAAAAATCTTCACGTTAAGTATCAGGAACTTGAAAATCGTCATGAAACTCTCTCAACAACTCATGAAAAGCTTTCCTATGATTATCTTCAAAGGAAGCAAGATCTTGAGAAATTGAGAGCGGTTCATGAAGATCTTCAAACGGAAAACGAGTCACTTCGCGCCAAACAGATCAGTCCCGCTCAGGAAGGATTTGAACCACCATGTCTTAAATGCATTGAGCGTGATAATGCTACTTCTGTTGCTGAATGTTCTACTGCTACTGCTGTTGCAATATCTTCAACTGTTGATGTGGTAACTAACCCCTCTGCTGAGGATACCACCGCTATTGCTGATGAGAATGCTAGGTTGAAGACATTGCTTGAAACAGGGATGTACAAAAGTCTTAAAGGGCATCAGACGCTATGTGATGTCCTGAAAAAGCAGATTCTGAACCGAAACCCTAGGAAAGAGGGTGTAGGGTTCGTAAGGAAAATGAATGCAGATGGCTCTTACTGGAAACCTGAGCAGTACCCCAAAACCATGTGGGTTGCTGCAAAGGAACCTTCAGCAGATCCATCCAATCTATCTGGCTTCACTTGTGCTAACCCCATTATCATTGATGAATCCTTTGATGCAAACTATATACTGTTTAAGAATCAGAATGGTGAAGTATTTGCCAGGTACATTGGTACTAACTGCAGGAATGGACCGCCTATGAAGAAGATCTGGGTTCCGAAAAGGTGTCTGGAGAGTCTTCCTGTGAATGTCATCATGACACCTCACGTGAAGAAGACAAACCTCAGACCAAAGGCTTCATACGGTCCAAAGGCTTCATACAGACAGAGGACTCACCTGAGTCGCACTAACGCAAATGTTTTGCAGGGAAACCATACTCAGGCATATGAATATGAGAGCGGTTCATCAAACCGCCATGTTCATAAGACCAAGAACTATTCTGCTTATTCTTATGAGTACTATTGTCCGCCTGCAAGACTGTTTGCTAGGGCTCCAAAGCCAAAGTTCTCAGATGCTGCACTTAGACTTATTGCTTCTAAGCCACCCTTGAAGATGTGGGTGGCTAAGAAAGCTTAACTCTCTTTTGCAGGGAAAGGTCTCCAGCAGAAAACCAAAATCGTCTGACGCTATTGCTGGGGACCTTAAACATCTTGTAGGGCGCAAGATCAAATGCCCAAATGGTCTTACTATGTACTTCGTACCTGAATCGCTTGCTACTCTCCCTATTAGTCCTAACCTGGATCTAAGCTTTCATAACCCACTGGTTCGTCAAATGTTTTTGCTTCACAATGCTCTTGGTGAAGCCTATCCCCCTAACTGCACTGTAGGGTACGACACCAGCGTCTTCAGAATGGATTATTGACAGTGGGTGTACAAATCACATGACTGGCAAAAGAAGTCTTCTTATGGACTCAACCTTACGTCCATCCGACAAGAGCCACATCACATTTGCTGACACTAGTAAAAGTAAGGTATTGGGTCTAGGTAGAGTTGCAATCTCAAGGGATCAACACATGGATAAAGTCATGCTTGTTGAATCCCTTGGCTTCAACTTAATGTCTGTCTCAATGCTTTGCGATTTGAACATGATCGTAATGTTTGGAAAATATCGTTGCCTTGTACTAATGGAATCTGACAAGTCTCTAGTGTTTGAAGGGTATCGAAAAGATGATTTGTACGTGGTAGATTTCTCAGCAGGCCACAGCTTGCAGTATGTCTTCTAGCAAAGGCTTCAGAATGCTGGCTCTGGCATCGGAGGCTTGGACATGCTGGCATGAGGAACCTCCACACCCTTGCAAAGAAGAAGCATGTCATAGGCATCGAGGGTGTCAAGTTCAAGAAAGACCACTTATGCGGTGCCTGTGAAGCAGGGAAGATGACGAGGGCCAAACATCCCTCGAAGACAATCATGACCATCTACTCAACCCTTTGAACTGCTTCACATGGATCTTTTCGGTCCCACTCATTACTCAACTCTAACTACTACTGCTTGCCTCTATGGCTTCGTTATTGTTGATGATTATTCTAGATATACTTGGGTGCACATAATCCTTTACAAGACTGAAGTGCAGGATGTCTTCAGACGCTTCGCCAATCGAGCTATGAACAATTTTGGCGCCAAGATAAGCACATCAGAAGTGACAATGGCACTGAATTCAAGAACACTGGCCTTGATACATATCTTGATACCTTGGGCATCACACATGAATTCTCAGCCCCGTACACGCCACAGCAGAATGGCGTCGTCGAACGCAAGAACAGAACACTAATTGAGATGGCCAGAACGATGCTAGATGAATACAAGACCCCAAGAAAATTCTGGCCCGAAGCCATTGATACTGCTTGCCATACAATCAATCGTGTTTATCTTCACAAGCTACAGAACAAGACATCTTATGAGCTCCTTACTGGCAAAAAGCCAAATGTCAATTACTTCAGAGTATTTGGCGCAAGGTGCTGGATCAAGGACCCACATCACACCTCAAAATTTGCACCAAAAGCACATGAGGGTTTTATGCTTGGATATGGAAAGGATTCGCACTCCTACAGAGTCTTCAATCTCTTTCATTACAAAGTGGTTGAAACAGTGGATGTGCGGTTCGATGAGACCAACGGTTCACAAAGAGAGCAGCTGCCAAATGTGCTAGATGAAGTTCCATCCAGTGAATCAATCAAGCTAATGGGAACTGGAGAAATTATACCTTCTGAAGCTCATCCTGAAGAAGAACTTATCATTTCAGCACCTGATCAACATGAAGACAATGCTCAGCCTGAAGACATTCCTTCCAACAACGACAATGAACAGCAAGAGCAAAGTCTTCGCCCTGTACATCCTCGCGTTGCCAATGAAGTGCAGATTGAAAGAATAATTGATAGCATCAATGCACCTGGTCCACTCACTCGTTCAAGGGCAACTCAGCTAGCAAATTTCTGTGGGCACTTCGCATTCGTCTCAATATCAGAACCCAAGAAAGTTGAAGAAGCCTTCATGGAACCTGAATGGATTCAAGCTATGCAAGAAGAGCTTCAACAGTTTGAGCTGAATAATGTATGGGAACTGGTTAAGCGTCCTGATCCACGGAAGCACAATATAATAGGCACCAAATGGATATACCGCAACAAGCAAGATGAGCATGGTCAAGTTGTCAGAAACAAAGCTCGTCTCGTTGCTCAAGGATATACTCAAGTGGAAGGCATTGACTTCGATGAAACATTTGCTCCTGTGGCTAGACTTGAAGCCATACGCATACTGCTGGCCTATGCAAATCATCATAACATACTTCTATATCAAATGGATGTGAAGAGTGCCTTTCTCAATGGCAAGATTGAAGAAGAAGTGTATGTTGCACAACCGCCTGGCTTTGAAGATCCAAAACATCCTGACATGGTATACAAGCTCAACAAGGCACTGTATGGCCTCAAACAAGCCCCTCGGGCCTGGTATGACACACTCAAATACTTCCTGAAGAGCAAAGGCTTCATACCTGGTTCCCTAGATCCCACTCTTTTCATGAAGACATATGATGGTGAACTGTTTGTGTGCCAAATATATGTGGATGACATTATCTTCGGCTGCACCAATCAGAAGTACAGTGAAGAGTTTGGATATATGATGCAAGAGCAATATCAGATGTCCATGATGGGGGAGCTGAAGTTCTTCCTTGGTCTTCAAATACGACAACAACGCAATGGCATCTTCATATCTCAAGAGAAGTATCTCAAAGATTGCCTGAAGAAGTTCGGTATGCAAGACTGCAAAGGCTTCACAACACCAATGCTAGCCAAACATCATCTGGGTCCTGACGACAATGGTAAAGAGTTCGATCAAAAGGTATACCGCTCCATGATTGGTTCTTTACTTTATCTATGTGCATCTAGGCCAGATATTATGCTTAGTGTTTGCATGTGTGCTCGATTTCAAGCGGCACCAAAGGAGTCGCATCACTTAGCTGTGAAGCGAATTCTTCGATATTTGGCTCACACCCCAACTCTAGGATTATGGTATCCAAAGGGCTCAGAGTTTGATCTGGTTGGATTCTCGGATGCTGATTATGCTGGTGACAAAGTTGATCGCAAGTCTACATCAGGCACATGTCACTTTCTGGGACGATCACTTGTATGTTGGTCTTCAAAGAAGCAGAACTGTGTATCTCTCTCCACTGCTGAATCTGAATACATTGCTGCTGGATCTTGCTGCGCTCAGCTTCTGTGGATGAAGCAAACACTCAAGGACTATGGCATTCATCTGAAGCAAGTGCCACTTTACTGCGACAACGAAAGCGCCATCAAGATTGCCAACAACCCAGTTCAGCACTCGAAGACAAAGCACATTGAAATTCGTCATCACTTTCTCAGAGATCATGTTGTGAAGGAAGACATTGATATCATACACGTCAACACTGAAGAGCAATTGGCAGATATCTTCACCAAGCCCTTGGATGAGAAGAGGTTTTGCAAGTTACGGTGTGAGCTAAATATCCTGGAATCCTCAAATGTCCTGTGATCAGGCACACATCCTAACCCTTATGCATATTGATGACTTAGATGTGCAACACACGAAGTAAAGTATATCTTCAATCAATGAAGACATACATTCTAAGTGTGAATACATTAATGTGGAATTTGACTTCGGAGCGCCACGATAATTGTGCGCCGTGTCTGGGTCTAATACTTCCTATACGGTGGGTAACGCCACCACCAAACGTTCTATTTTGAAGTGTTTCACTCATGGCGTTACCTTTGCAATGTCTTCACATTTGGTTTGGCTTCGAACTCAACATATTTTCATGATTATCTTCACTATGTTGATTATATATATATGCTAGTGTTCTGTGCTCTACAGCATTCACTTATAGCTATGTCTTCGTGTTGAATCTTTTGAACTAAGTGAATGTGATCGGACCCTAACTTCTCTATGCTTTCTATCTCAAACTCTATCTCCCCAAGTCATATGCATTCTATTGAAACTCGAATGTCTTCTCTGTGTCCTTGTCAGGCAAGAAGATACAGAGACAACCATTAAGTCCGTTTTCAATGCTCATTCTTCCACATGAAATCCGAGAAGTAGAACGACCACCGACAATCCAGGCGTGCGTGGGACGTGGAACAAACCCCCAAAATTCCGCATAATGGCCACGTGTTCCTCAGATGCGAATCGCCAGGGGCACCTGTGTAATAGCACAGTGCCGCCCTGTGCCTATAAATACACACTCACAGTCATTATCTCTTCTTCCACCCTCGCACGAACCCTAGCGCCACCGCTAGCCCTCGACGACGCCGGCGACGAAGCGCTTCGCTGCCGCAACCTCTCCGACGCCGTCTTCACGCCGATCGCGGACATCGTCCTCTCCGCCGTTGCCGTAGGTGTCCTCCGTCGCCAAGTTAGGGCACGGAAGATCGAAACTGCTCGGCCTCAACTTACACTCCGTCTAGCAGTTCTAGTGTGGTAAATAAAACTTCCTCTTTTACACACCATTGATCCTATGGATTTCTCACTTTCTACCACAAGCAGTTTCTGTTCACATAAGCTAGATCTCTCTCATACTGCATCTCATAAACATGCCTAGTATATTCACTTGTGCTTCACAAAGTAGTTAGATTCCTCACTTGTACTGATCTGTGGATTCGTACAAATCTGGAACCAACTTCTTATCTATGTGCGAATGTCTTCGCACGATGAGGTCAATGTCTTCTAAACTGATTTATCTTCAAAATCTTCTGAGAATGCATATGACCTCTTCCCCTTCCCTCGCACCTTAATGCTGTCACAGGTACATGTCCGTGGGAGAATCCTTTGGTTCTCATAGTCTGCATTCATTTGCAGAATTCTTACAGCATCACATAAATTCTCCCGAAGCCAGTTCTGTTGGTCCAGCAAACGAACCTTTGAAGCCTTTTGAACGTCTTGAAGCCTTTCCAAGTTAAAGTTTTATGGCTTCAGAGAAAGCAGCAAGGAGTGCAGAAAGCGTCGTGGTGAGACCTCCAAGAGATCTGCCAGATGAACTCTCAGAAATTGTACAAGACAGATTGAAGAGGATTACAGTCAGCGCAAGACCCGAATCCAATGGATTCGAAGATATTGGGCAGAACAATGGTTCAAATACAGAATTTGTGACCCAGGAGTATGCTTGAGAAAAACGCCATCAAGAGACCGTGGGGAGACATCCTATTCAAGAATCTTCTACCCAGGTCCAGAGATGAAGCCATTGCTCAAGGGCTTCTATCCATGCATGGTCCGTGGACCACAGCCTGCTGATGCACACTCGTCGTCACTGCTATGGTGTCGTGACGACAATCTGTTCAAGCGCAACTTCCAGTTTGCTCAGAACTCAGCGAAGCAGAACAAGAAGACTTTTGGGTTAGACTTCAACCCTGTCCCTCATCTCCAAGGGCAGATGGCACACGACATGCAGAACCCAATGTCATCGGTCCTTTCGCCAACCTTGAAGGCCTCATCACCTACATCTTGGTTCAAGGGACTGCAGTGAATGAGCCTGCAGCTGACACTGAGTCTGATGACACGCTGCAGTGC
>NC_053024.1:30322541-30334805 GCF_003073215.2 Triticum urartu
GGGGAGGTCTGTCTCCTTGCCGCTGCTTGGCCTTTGCCGCGGCGTCCTCCCCGGCCGGCGCGCTTCTTGCAGATTCTCCATGCCTCCTTGGGCCCTCTCCTTGTCGCGTCGCTCGTATCAGCGCTGCTGGACAAGCTGCTCGACCTTCTTGCAGCTCTGGAGGTCATGGCCCTTGGTGCGGTGGATCTTGCAGTACTGCTTGTCGGTGCCGTCCTGCTTGTCGGCGACCGCCACAGCCTGGCAGTTGGTGCATGCGGCAATCTCCTTGCCGGAGCTACCATCTTTGGCTTTCTTGGCGCCACCTTCGTTGCCGGACTGCTCAACGACTAGCACATCTTTGCCTTTCTTCTTCCTGTTGTTCCCGCCGGTTCTTTGCCGGGGCAGCATCCTCGCTGTCAGATCCTCCTGCTCCTGTATTCTCTCCGGGGAGTTTCCTCCCTTCCTCAGCACGTGCACACTTGTCGGCCAGGGCATACAGCTCACTGACGTCTCTGATCTTGCACATCGCCATCTCCTCCCGCATCCTGCGGTTACGCACGTTCTGATGGAACGCGCTGATGACCGCGGCAGGGTGGACATCTGGGATGTTGTGCTGTACACGGCTGAATCTCTGAATGTACTTGCGCAGGGGCTCTCCTTCCTTCTGGGCGAGCAGATGAAGGTCACTCTCTTGGCCATGAGGTTTGTGGCCGCCTGTAAAGGCGCCGACAAACTGATGGCATAGGTCTTGCCCAGGAGGATATGGAGTTTGTCCGGCAAGTGCATGAGCCAGGACCTGACGTTGGGCTTGAGCACCAGCGGGAAGTAGTTGGCAAGGATCTTGTCGTCCCGCCCCCCGGCAGGCCTGCACCACGATGGTGTAGATGCTGAGGAACTCCGACGGATGCGACTTGCCGTCGTACTTCTCTGGTAACGTCTGGCTTGAAATTCTTCTTGCTGGGCCACTGGACTTGCGCAGCTCACGAGTAAACGCTAGGGCAACCTACCGCGTACGGCAAGTCACCTGGTTCCCCTGGCGCATGCATGTCGACAGAGGGCCCAGCGCGCTGGTCTGATTGACGCCGCGCTTCTCTTCGGCGCTCGATGCGAGTACGAGCGTCTTCTTGCTGTCGTTCGTGAAGAACTTGGCGCTGATCGCGACGAGCTCGTGGATCTGATGACGCGGTGGAGTCGCTGTCAAGGTGGATCCGGCGAGTCGGATCTTGGCCTTCGGGGCGGAGAGTGCACAGTGGTTGCACCCCCACCGGTCTTGTCGCCACCGGCTCGTGCCTGGCTGACTTGCCGCGGCTGCGACGTGCTCGGCTGCTGTTGAGTGTCGCCGTTGGCGAAGCCGATGAGACTCTGAATGGTGGCCCTCCAGTCGTCGATCTTGTCTGCCGTTGGAGGGTAGTCCAGGAGCAGTTGAGCTCGCGCCAAAGCTTCTGCTGCAGTGGCGGGTGGCGGTGGCGAACGGGTGCGAGGAGTGGGATATGCTCGGACTTCTAACTATGTTAGAAGGAGCAGTATCCCGTCCAGGCGACCGTGCCTCGCTCGTGCCAGCATGTTGGCGTGCATGCTGGTCTTGAGCACTCCGAGATCCACCAGCTCGATCTTGGTCCAGCAAACGCATGGTACCGTGAGTACCATGACGCTGCCGGTCCCGCGCCTCCTGAGATGGGCGCGGTGCATGTACGGACGCCGAGGTCTTGGAGTGCGCCCGTTCGTTGTGGGAGCCGGCTACGCCGCCGATGGGCAGCGCAGCCTTGTCCTTGGACCTGGCAGCACCGTGAGGCTCCCTCGTCGACGCCCGTTCTTCCGCCGGCGTCCCCCATCAGCCGTTTGCTCCGGCGGTGGTGGGTTCGGCGCGGACCGGAGAAGCCGCCTCCGAAGCTTCTTCTTCGGCGGCATGTCGATGAAGATGATGAAGATCTAGCTCGCGTGAACGCCGGATCTGGTTCACACAACCTCGACGCCCCCTACCTGGCGCGCCAAAGATGCGGGGGACTGATCCACGACACCTATGGGACCGGCGGCCGAGTCCCTTTCGGTTCGGCGGGGGCGAAGGGTCGCACAAAGAAGCGGATCGAGGCGAAGCACACGGAGCAGTTTACCCAGGTTCGGGCCGCACGGATGCGTAAAACCCTACTCCTGCTTTGTGGTTTGTATTGGAGTTCTTGCTCGGGAGCGCCGGAGTGCTACGTACACACCAGCAGCTAACGAGACCGAGCGTGAGTGTTCTCCTCCCCCTCTCTACGTTGCGCATGGGCCTCCTTTTATATGCTCAAGGGGTCACCGACAGGTGGCAACGGAGACAAAGGGTAAAAATGAAAAGGTGCTGCGGTAGGTACAGCTACCTGCTACAGTGTATCATACCTAACCCTGACGGCAGGGGACAAGGGCATTAAATGCCCGTCTGCGTCGCCTAAACAGTGCAAAAGGGACCGTCAGGGACGCCACCGCTTCGCCACGATGGCAATCTTGTCAGCGCCGCTTGCCACCGCGCACCCCTGGCTGCACAGCCTCCCGCCATGTACGTCTGGAAGGGTCCCAAAGCGACACGTTGATGGATGTGCTGGAGCGCGGGCACAGGAGTGGTGGCTTGCCGCGGCAAGCGCCTTGCCGGGTCGTTGTCTTGTCGCGTCCGGGAGCTTGTCGCTCACCGGGCCTTGCCGGGACGCGTGGCGCGTCACGGCAAGTTCCGGCAAGCTCCTCTTGCCGGGGTCTTGAGATGCCTTGGTTGGCCTTCCCGGCAAGCTCCTCTTGACAGGGTCTTGATATGCCTTGGTTTGGATACTTTGTCCTTGAATGGCTCCAAAGGAACCACGGAGGACCTTGGCGGTCACCCGGCAAGCCATGCCGGCGGGATGCTGCGACTGCCCATGCACAAGTTCGAAGTTGGATACTAGGGTACCCCTACTCTAGTACACCGACACAAAGGGAACAACATATGTATGAATGCGATGCACCAGTGTCAAAAAGAACGAGTGCGGTAAATGACTTAATCAAAAACTTACCAATCACTGCGTCGGGCTGATCTTCAACCTCCTCCATGTTGATGTGGTTCACCTGACCTCTAGTGAAGGGATTGGGCTTCTTAACGGAGTTTCCATTTCCGTTGCCATTCTTCAACTCTAAGCAATCATTGGCATAATGTCCAGTCTTCCCGCACTTGTAACAGGTAACGTGGCTCAGGTCCTTCTTGGCGGGAGTTGCTGGGTTGGGATGGTTCTGGCTGCTGCTTCCCCACATTCCCGTTTCCATTCTTAGGCCCACTGTGATTATGTGAGCTTGCTTCATTGTGGGTATGGCCTCCATGGTTATGGGTGTAACCTTCGGAGTTAGGGGTAAAGCGAGGCTTCTGCTGAGCTCCAGAATTGTACTTCCATGTCCATACTTCCATTTGCGGCTCTCTATCTGCTGCTGTTTGCTTTCAGTCATAAGGGCCATGTCTACCAACTCCTGGTAGTTGGTAAATGTTGCCACATCCAACTGCATACTCATCTCATCATTCAGCCCTTCCATAAACTTCTCCTGCTTCGCAGCATCTGTGGCCACATCATCTAGGGCATAGCGGGCTAACTTGCTAAAATCATCCATGTACTGCCCCATAGTACGATTTCCCTGGCGTAAGTTGCGAAACTCATGCTTCTTCATATCCATTGCTCCTGTAGAGACATGGGCTGTGCGGAAAGCTTGCTGAAACTGATCCCATGTGACATTGGCTATGGGAAAAGTGGTTGTGTATTTCTCCCACCATGAGGCTGCAGGTCCATCCAATTGATGTGCGGCAAAGTGCACCTTCTCAGCATCTGTGCAACCTGCGGTGGTCAGCTCCCTTCCAACCCTGCAGAGCCAGTCATCAGCAACAATCGGCTTGGTGCTACTGGAAAACACCGGCGGATTCAACCTCAGAAAATGGGCTAAGTTGTCAACTGGAGGTGGTGACGGTGGGTTGTTGTTGTTGTTGTTGTTGCCTTGGTTCTGGACTAGAAACTGCATCAAGGCATTCTGCTGCTGGATCAACTGGGTGAGCTCCGGTGGGAAGACAAATCCGGGGTCACGTCTCAGAGGCATCTGATAGGTTTAGACGGAGAGATTAGAATAGAGTGGGGTCTAAGGAGAAAATCACTACCCATATGCACATGAGACAAACACAATCATATCACACCACTCAATTCAAACAAGGGCATACAATCGATCTAACTACCGTTACAAAATACTCGGACTACTACTATATACATGGGGGAATACTACTGATAATATGGTGGTCAACTAGAAATTTTGATCGAAAGAAGACTCCATGATATCTGCTCTAGCTTCGTCTTCATAGTCATCATCACTATCGGGGTCAGAGTTGGTGTCGTCGATGATGATGTAGTCTTCGGGGTGGTCGTCACCTCCTAGCGCAGGGTCTCCTATGAATATTCCTAGCTTCTTCTTCAGGTCTTCATTCTTCTCCAGTAGTATTGCAATTTCCTCTTCATATCCATCGCGTGTAGACTTGAGTTCCTCTTCTAGCTCCATGTTCCTAGTCATCACCTTCTTCAGGTCTATCATGCTGGCGCACATCTGGTTATCCTAACGACGAGTGTGTTGGTTTAACTCATGGATGTAGGCTGCAATGGACTTGTCCCTCCTGGTGCTGATCATCTCCCATTGCTCATCTCAGCGTCCACATATCTGGTAGATGGTGTCCTTAAGATCCTTGTGGTAAACTTCGCCGATGGGTCCCATGGCGATGTGACCTGCCATGCTCTTTCCTAGACTCCAGGTTGGTGCATTAAAGGAAAACTCTATGGGCTCAGTAACTGGTGTGAATGTCCTTCCTAGAACATGTACTCGAATGGTCCAGTGCTCTTCTTCCAGTAGAGTGGCGGTGTAGGTCCCGGTGAAGCTTGGTATTCCGATGTTCAGGTATCTAGTGGCCTCCTTCAAGTGTCGTCCAAAAGGGGTGTCTTCATCCGATTGAGCAAACTTGTTCCTTGAATCCTCCATCCATAGAGTGGAAAGTGGAGAAGAGTCAGAAATGAGTAGAGAAGAATGACCTAAGGCTTATCTTAGTGGCCGCGTCCTATAGTCAGCGTGTGCTCTGATCCCATCTTGTAGCGTTCCGACCTCAAACGGTCAAATCTCTGTGCATAAGTGTCATCCCTGGATCGGTAATGCTGACACACAGCGTACTTGATGGATTTATAACAGAATTTAATCACACACTTATTACATCGAACATCTCAAAAGAGAACTTATTACAATAATATGGCTGAAGACATCTAATGAAGATAACAGCGGAAGGCTTCGAAGGTAAAGTGAGTCCATCAACTCCAACGACATAGCTGAGTGCACGACAACGACCTAGCGCACCTTACTCTTCGTCTGAAAAGTCTACAACATAATACTTTGCATCCCGAAATGGGTCAGCACATGGAATATGCTGGCAATATAACACTGTAGAGTAATGAATAAGTAGCAGCTATAACTATATGCATATTTGGCTGGTGGAGGCTCTATGGTTATTTTTGCAGAATGCTAGTTTTTCCCTACCAACAAAGGAATATATTTTATTTAACTACAAAGTTTGTTGAAAACATTGAGAATGGTAACCCCATCTCAATCCCAAATTAATAGTCATTAACCCAACAAGTTAATTAAGTAAAGTGATGAGATCAACATAGAAATTCAAACACCAAATACTCAAAATGTCCATAACCGGGGACACGGCTAACCATGATTAGTTTGTACACTCTGCAGAGGTTTGCACACTTTTCCCCACAAGACTCGATCTCCTCCGCTTGATTTCTCGCACTACATGATGTTTGAGAAATGGATGACCAAGACACAGTCTTTTAGAAGCATTAGCCCTTTCGACGGGTAAACCGTACCACCTACATCCCCTACATCTGCTAGTTTACCACTGAAAGAGGTCACACAACATACTCAACTATGCCAGTGTTGGAAATATACCCTAGAGGCAATAATAAATTAGTTATTATTATATTTCCTTGTTCATGATAATCGTTTATTATCCATGCTAGAATTGTATTGATAGGAAACTCAGATACATGTGTGATACATAGACAACACCATGTCCCTAGTAAGCCTCTAGTTGACTAGCTCGTTGATCAATAGATGGTTACGGTTTCCTGACCATGGACATTGGATGTCGTTGATAACGGGATCACATCATTAGGAGAATGATGTGATGGACAAGACCCAATCCTAAGCCTAGCACAAGATCGTGTAGTTCGTATGCTAAAGCTTTTCTAATGTCAAGTATCATTTCCTTAGACCATGAGATTGTGCAACTCCCGGATACCGTAGGAGTTTTGGGTGTGCCAAACGTCACAACGTAACTGGGTGGCTATAAAGGTGCACTACAGGTATCTCCGAAAGTGTCTGTTGGGTTGGCACGAATCGAGACTGGGATTTGTCACTCCGTGTAAGCGGAGAGGTATCTCTGGGCCCACTCGGTAGGACATCATCATATGCGCAATGTGACCAAGGAGTTGATCACGGGATGATGTGTTACAGAACGAGTAAAGAGACTTGGTAACGAGATTGAACAAGGTATGGGATACCGACGACGAATCTCGGGCAAGTAACATACCGCTAGACAAAGGGAATTGTATACGGGATTGATTAAGTCCTTGACATCGTGGTTCATCGATGAGATCATCGTGGAACATGTGGGAGCCAATATGGGTATCCAGATCCCGCTGTTGGTTATTGACCAGAGAACGTCTCGGTCATGTCTGCATGTCTCCCGAACCCGTAGGGTCTACACACTTAAGGTTCGGTGACGCTAGGGTTATAGAGATATTAGTATGCGGTAACCCGAAAGTTGTTCGGAGTCCCGGATGAGATCCCGGACGTCACGAGGAGTTCCGGAATGGTCCGGAGGTAAAGAATTATATATAGGAAGTGCTATTTCGGCCATCGGGACAAGTTTCGGGGTCATCGGTATTGTACCCACCGCACCGGAAGGGTCCCGGGGGCCCACCGGGTGGGGCCACCTGCCCCGGGGCATGGGCTGTAGGGGTTGTGCCTTGGCCTATATGGGCCAAGGGCACCAGCCCCAAGAGGCCCATGCGCCAAGAGATGGGAAAAAGGGGAGAGTCCTAAAAGGGGAAGGCACCTCCGAGGTGCCTTGGGGAGGATGGACTCCTCCCCACCCTTGGCCGCACCCTTCCTTGGAGGAAGGGGCAAGGGCTGCGCCTCCCCCTCTCCCTTGGCCCTATATATAGTGGGGAAAAGGAGGAGCAAACCAATCTAAGGCCTGGCGCCTCCCTCTCCCTCCCGTGACACATCTTCCTCCTCCCGCAGCGCTTAGCGAAGCCCTGTTGGAATCCCGCTACTTCCACCACGCCGTCGTGCTGCTGGATCTCCATCAACCTCTCCCTCCTCCTTGCTGGATCAAGGCATGGGAGACGTCTCCGTTCCGTACGTGTGTTGAACGCGGAGGTGCCGTGCGTTCGGCACTTGATCATCGGTGATTTGAATCACGACGAGTACGACTCCATCAACCCCGTTCACTTGAACGCTTCCGCTTAGCGATCTACAAGGGTATGTAGATGCACTCTCCTTCCCCTCATTGCTAGTCTCTCCATAGATAGATCTTGGTGACACGTAGGAAAATTTTGAATTTATGCTACGTTCCCAACAGTGGCATCATGAGCTAGGTCTATTGCGTAGTTTCTATGCACGAGTAGAACACAAAGTAGTTGTGGGCGTTGATTTTGTTCAATATGCTTGCCGTTACTAGTCTTATCTTGATTCGGCGGCATCGTGGGATGAAGCGGCCCGGACCAACCTTACACGTACTCTTACGTGAGACCGGTTCCACCGACAAACATGCACTAGTTGCATAAGGTGGCTGGGCGGGTGGTCTGTCTCTCCACTTTAGTCGGATCGGATTTCGATGGAAAAGGGTCCTTATGAAGGGTAAATAGCATTGGCATATCACGTTGTGGTTTTGCGTTAGGTAAGAAACGTTCTTTCTAGGAAACCCATAGCAGCCACGTAAAACATGCCAAACACAATTAGGACGTCTAACTTGTTTTTGCAGGGTATGCTATGTGATGTGATATGGCCAAAGGATGTGATGAATGATATATGTGATGTATGAGATTGATCATGTTCTTGTAATAGGAATCACGACTTGCATGTCGATGAGTATGACAACCGGCAGGAGCCATAGGAGTTGTCTTAATTTATTTATGACCTGCGTGTCAACATAAACGTCATGTAATTACTTTACTTTATTGCTAACCGTTAGCTGTAGTAGTAGAAGTAATAGATGACGAGACAACTTCAAGAATACACGATGATGGAGATCATGATGATGGAGATCATGGTGTCATGCCGGTGACGATGATGGATCATGGAGCCCCAAGATGGAGATCAAAGGAGCTATATGATATTGGCCATATCATGTCACTATTATTTGATTGCATGTGATGTTTATCATGTTTATACATCTTATTTGCTTAGAACGACGTAGTAAATAGATGATCCTTACAAATTTCAAGAAGTGTTCCTCCCCTAAACTGTGCACCGTTGAAGTTCGTGTTTCGAAGCACCACGTGATGATCGGGTGTTAGATTCAACGTTCACATACAATGGTGTAAGACAGATTTACACACGCGAAACACTAGGTAGACTGGACGAGCCTAGCATGTACAGACATGGCCTCGGAACACAAGAAACCGAAAGGTCGATCATGAGTCATATGGTAGATACGATCAACATAAAGATGTTCACCGATGATGACTAGTCCGTCTCACGTGATGATCGGACACGGCCTAGTTGACTCGGATCATGTAATCACTTAGATGACTAGAGGGATGTCTATCTGAGTGGGAGTTCATAAGATGAACTTAATTATCCTGAACATAGTCAAAAGGTCTTCGCAATTTATGTCATAGCTCGCGCTTTAGTTCTACTGTTTAGATATGTTCCTAGAGAAAATTTTGTTGAAAGTTGATAGTAGCAATTATGCGGACTAGGTCCGTAAACTGAGGTTTGTCCTCATTGCTTCATAGAAGGCTTATGTCCTTAATGCACCGCTCAGTGTGCTGAACCTCGAACGTTGTCTGTGGATGTTGCGAACATCTGACATACACATTTTGATAACTACATGATAGTTCAGTGCGTAATGCTAAATGGTTTAGAGTTGAGGCACCAAAGATGTTTTTGAAACGTCACGAAACATATGAGATGTTTTGAGGGCTGAAATTGGAATTTCAGGCTCGTGCCCACGTCAAGAGGTATAAGACCTCCGACGATTTTCTTAGCCTGCAAACTAAGGGAGAAAAGCTCAATTGTTGAGCTTGTGCTCAGATTGTCTGAGTACAACAATCACTTGAATCGAGTGGGAGTTGATCTTCCAGATAAGATAGTGATGTTTCTCCGAAGTCATTACCACCAAGCTGCTAGAGCTTCGTGATGAACTATAATATATCAGGGACATATATGATGATCCTTGAGATATTCGCGATGTTTGACACCACAAAAGTAGAAATCAAGAAGGAGCATCAATTGTTGATGGTTGGTGAAACCACTAGTTTCAAGAAGGGCAAGGGCAAGAAGGGATACTTCATGAAACGGCAATTCAGCTGCTGCTCTAGTGAAGAAACCCAAGGTTGAACCCAAACCCGAGACTAAGTGCTTCTGTAATAAGGGGAACAACCACTGGAGCAGAATTACCCTAGATACTTGGTAGATGAGAAGGCTGGCAAGGTCGATAGAAGTATATTGGATATACATTGTGTTGATGTGTACTTTACTAGTACTCCTAGTAGCACCAGGGTATTAGATACCGGTTCGGTTGCTAAGTGTTAGTAACTCGAAATAAAAGCTACGGAATAAATGGAGACTAGCTAAAGGTGAGCTGACGATATGTGTTGGAAGTGTTTCCAATGTTGATATGATCAAGCATCGCACGCTCCCTCTACCATCGAGATTGGTGTTTGCGTTGAGCATAGACATGATTGGATTATGTCTATCGCAATACGGTTATTCATTTAAAGAGAATAATGGTTACTCTGTTTATTTGAATAATACCTTCAATGGTCTTACACCTGAAATGAATGGTTTATTGAATCTCGATCGTAGTGATACACATGTTCATGCCAAAAGATAGTAATGATAGTACCACCTACTTGTGGCACTGCCACGTAAGTCATATCGGTATAAAACGCATGAAGAAGCTCCATGTTGATGGATCTTTGGACTCACTCATTTTTGAAAAGTTTGAGACATGCGAACCATGTCTATTGGTGTGTATGCATGAAGAAACTCCATGCAAATGGACCGTTTGGACTCACTTGATTTTGAATCACTTGAGACATGCAAATCATACCACATGGGCAAGATGACTGAAAGCCTCGGTTTCAGTAAAATGGAACTAGAAAGCAAATTGTTGGAAGTAATACATTTTGATGTGTGCAGTCCAATGAGTGCTGAGGCATGTAGTGGATATCGTTATGTTCTTTTCACAGATGATTTGAGTAGATGTTGAGTACATTTACTTGATGAATCACGAGTCTGAATTATTGAAAGGTTCAAGTAATTTCAGGGTGAAGTTGAAAGATCGTCGTGACAAGAGGATAAAAGATCTATGATATGATCATAGAGATGAATATCTGAATTACGAGTTTGGCACAGAATTAAGACATTGTGGAAATTGTTTCACAACTAATACAGCCTGGAACACCATAGTGTGATGGTGTGTCCGAACATCATAACTGCACCCTATTGGATATGATGCATACCATGATGTCTCTTATCGAATTACCACAATAGTTTATGGGTTAGGCATTAAAGACAACCACATTCACTTTAAATAGGGCACCACGTAATTCCGATGAGATGACACCGTATGAACTATGGTTTAGAGAAACCTAAGCTGTCATTTCTTAAAAGTTTGGGGCTGCGATGCTTATGTGAAAAAGTTTCAGGCTGATAAGCTCGAACCCAAAGCGGATAAATGCATCTTCATAGGACACCCAAAACAGTTGGGTATACCTCCTGTCTCAGATCGAAAGCAATAAGGGATTGTTTCTAGAATCGGGTCCTTTCTCGAGGAAAAGTTTCTCTCGAAAGAATTGAGTGGGAGGATGGTGGAGACTTGATGAGGTTATTGAACCGTCTCTTCAACTAGTGTGTGGCAGGGCACAGGAAGTTGTTCCTGTGGCACCTACACCAATTGAAGTGGAAGCTTATGATAGTGATCATGAAACTTCGGATCAAGTCACTCCCAAACCTCGTGGGATGACAAGGATGCGTACTACTTCAGAGTGGTACGTAATCCTGTCTTGGAAGTCATGTTGCTAGACAACAATGAACCTACGAGCTATGGAGAAGCGATGGTGGGCCCGGATTCCGATAAATGGCTCGAGGCCATAAAATCCGAGAGAGGATCCATGTATGAAAACAAAGTGTAGACTTTGGCAGAACAGCTCGATGGTCGTAAGGCTGTTGAGTGCAGATGGATTTTAAAAGGAAGACGGACAATGATGGTAAATGTCACCATTAAGAAAGCTCGACTTGTCGTTAAGATGTTTTCCGACAAGTTCAAGGAGTTGACTACGATGAGACTTTCTCACTCGTAGCGATGCTAAGAGTCTGTTGGAATTATATTAGCGATTACTACATTATTTATGAAATCTTGCAGATAGGATGTCAAAACATTGTTTCCTCGACGATTTTCTTGAGGAAAGGTTGTATGTGATACAACCGGAAGGTTTTGTCAATCCTGAAAGATGCTAATAAGTATGCAAAGCTCCAGCAATCCTTCTAAGGACTGGAGTAAGCATCTCGGAGTTGGAATGTATGCTTTGATGAGATGATCAAAGATTTTGGGTGTATACAAAGTTTATGAGAAACTTGTATTTCCAAAGAAGTGAGTGGGAGCACTATAGAATTTCTGATGAGTATATGTTGTTGACATATTATGGATCAGAAATGATGTAGAATTTCTGGAAAGCATATAGGGTTATTTGGAAAGTGTTTTCAATGGAAAACCTGGATTAAGCTACTTGAGCATTGAGCATCAAGATCTATAAGGATAGATCAAAACGCTTAATGGTACTTTCAAATGAGCACATACCTTGACATGATCTTGAAGGTGTTCAAGATGGATCAGTCAAAGAAGGAGTTCTTGCCTGAGTTGTAAGGTATGAAGTTAAGACTTAAAGCTCGACCACGGCAGAATAGAGAGAAAGGACGAAGGTCGTCCCCTATGCTTAAGACGTAGGCTCTACAGTATGCTATGCCTGATGTGTAACG
>NC_053024.1:30335805-30348918 GCF_003073215.2 Triticum urartu
TCTTCTTCTAGCACTTGAGCACAATTCCTTTCCATCATACTCACGAAAGATATTAAAAAGATGAAGCGTATGAGGCAAACTTAATTCCATTTTTTTTAGTTTTCTTTTATAAACTAAACTAGTGATAAAACAAGAAACAAAAAGATCAATTGCAAGATCTAAAGATATACCTTCCAAGCGCTAACCTCCCCGGCAACGGCGCCAGAAAAGAGCTTGATGTCTACTACACAACCTTCTTCTTGTAGACGTTGTTGGGCCTCCAAGTGCAGAGGTTTGTAGGACAGTAGCAAATTTCCCTCAAGTGGATGACCTAAGGTTTATCAATCCGTGGAGGCGTAGGATGAAGATGGTCTCTCTCAAGCAACCCTGCAACCAAATAACAAAGAGTCTCTTGTGTCCCCAACACACCCAATACAATGGTAAATTGTATAGGTGCACTAGTTCGGCGAAGAGATGGTGATACAAGTGCAATATGGATAGTAGATAATAGTTTTTGTAATATGAAAATATAAAAACAGCAAGGTAACTAATGATAAAAGTGAGCACAAACGGTATTGCAATGCTAGGAAACAAGGCCTAGGGTTCATACTTTCACTAGTGCAAGTTCTCTCAACAATAATAACATAATTGGATCACATAACTATCCCTCAACATGCAACAAAGAGTCACTCCAAAGTCACTAATAGCGGAGAACAAACGAAGAGATTATGGTAGGGTACGAAACCACCTCAAAGTTATTCTTTCCAATCAATCCGTTGGGCTATTCCTATAAGTTCACAAACAGCCCTAGAGTTCGTACTAGAATAACACCTTAAGACACAAATCAACCAAAACCCTAATGTCACCTAGATACTCCAATGTCACCTCAAGTATCCGTGGGTATGATTATACGATATGCGTCACACAATCTCAGATTCATCTATTCAACCAACACATAGAACCTCAAAGAGTGCCCCAAAGTTTCTACCGGAGAATCACGACGAAAACGTGTGCCAACCCCTATGCATAGGTTCATGGGCGGAACCCGCAAGTTGATCACCAAACATACATCAAGTGAATCACGTGGTATCCCATTGTCACCACAGATACGCACGGCAAGACATACATCAAGTGTTCTCAAATCTTTAAAGACTCAATCCGATAAGATAACTTCAAAGGGGAAAACTCAATCCATTACAAGAGAGAGAGGGGGAAGAAACATCATAGGATCCAAATATAATAGCAAAGCTCACGATACATCAAGATCGTTCACCTCAAGAACACGAGAGAGAGAGAGAGATCAAACACATAGCTACTGGTACATACCCTCAGCCCCGAGGGAGAACTACTCCCTCCTCGTCATGGAGAGCACCGGGATGATGAAGATGGCCACCGGAGAGGGATTCCCCCTCCGGCAGGGTGCCGGAACGGGTCTAGATTGGTTTTCGGTGGCTACGGAGGCTTCTGGCGGCGGAACTCCCGATCTATTCTGCTGTCTGAAGTTTTAGGGTACGTAGGTATATATGGGTGCAGGAAGTACGTCGGTGGAGCTTCGGGGGCCCCACGAGGCAGGGGGCGCCCTAGGGGGGTGGGCGCCCCCCACCCTCGTGAGCACCTCCCTTCTCTCCTGACGTGGGGTCCAAGTCCATCCGGTAGCTTTCCTTCCAAAAATAACTTCTCCAGTTGATTTCGTTCCGTTTCGACTCCATTTGATATTCCTTTTCTTCGAAACACTGAAATAGGCAAAAAAACAGCAAATTCTGGGCTGGGCCTCCGGTTAATAGGTTAGTCCCAAAAATAATATAAAAGTGGATAATAAAGCCCAATATTGCCCAAAATAGTAGATAACATAGCATGGAGCAATCAAAAATTATAGATACGTTGGAGACGTATCAAGCATCCCCAAGCTTAATTCCTGCTCGTCCTCGAGTAGGTTTCGCTTTCTCTACTGACGAGGAACCGTAAATCCGGCCACACACTACTAGGAAAAGGCCTACTAGTGGCGCACCAGTTTTGCCTACTAATGGCGCACTACTGGTGCGCCACTAGTACCACGCCACTAGTATTATATACTAATGGCGCACCACGTCGTGCCCCATTAGTATAGACCAACATGCGCCATTAGTATCTGGCATACTAATGGCGCACTGTGGGGTGATGCGCCATTAGTATGAATATTAGGTTTTTTTCTTTTCTGGTTTTTGCACAAGTTACAAAATATATTATTGGACAGAATATAGACAGCACCACACAGCAAGAGCAGATTCATCGAATACAATAGAAGATTAGTCTCCGAATACAATTCATCATATTAGTCTCCGAATTCAAATGACCGAACAAAGATAGAACATTACAAGTGTCGAGACCGCGAGTAGCGAGTTTGTCGGAAGGAATACTAATCCTAACAAGTCGTACTAATCATCATCATACAACTTCTACTCGTTATTAATAACAAGTCATACGATCATCATCTTGATAGTCATCGAACCAACCCTACTTAATTGTTCTTAGCACATGATCATCAGTATTAGGCAGGACCTAAATACCCTATTTAAGGTAAAATAGCATAAAACAATATAGACCCTGACTCTCCATTATGGAGAATGGAGAACATCCTGTCTCCAATTCTTGCGCTTCGCTTCCTTTTGCTTCCAAGAACCTCCTTACGACTGTCCATACATTTTTTCCATCATTTGATTTTCATGTCTCCACTTCTTTTAGAAATCTCGTATGGACAGTTGAGATTCGTTAGGATGACCTGGCTGTATGTTCAAAACATTAAGACTACCTTTCTGATACATCAAATGAGGCACACAATTCTCTGGGATTATCTGTTGAAAAACATAGTAATAACTTCATAGTTAGCAATGATGTACTAGTTTTAGAAGTATGCAAAAGATGCACGGATGTCGTAATAGTAAAAATCTTACAGGGTATCTCCATGGTATTACCGTAGTTGAACACATGCACTAGTGGCACGTATTGACCATAATTGAGGAGTTTGATTGTAGATATTGTAATTCTCAATGTCAGTACAAAATCCGACCAGATGATTTTTCTCCTTGTAAGTTGTTAATTCAGAGCCATCGGTGTAGTGGGTTTTGTCTACCATCTCCCGCACATTCTTTGAACAATAAAAATAAGCTGTCAATGGAAATAAGTTGTCAACTATTTTGAAATAAACAATATAAATTAGCTAATAACTATGTTTGAGAAACTCACATAGCGGTAGAACTGGAGGCGTATCAATAAGGACCCAAATGTCCATATTGTCTTGCTTGATTTTAGGATCACCAAGATCCATGGTGACAAGCATACCCTCATCAAAACCATACATCTTGCAAAATGCTTCCCAATTTTTGCAACCAAAATGGGTTACGCTCCCAGAATTATACAGATTTACTTCAAAATCCACATCGTGATGAGTCCTTAGGTGAATTTTCTTTGTTTCAGAAATTTCATGGTCTTCAAAATCCATCCTCTCCAAGACATAGCGTCTTGCATGGCATGGGATAAGCTATACTCGAATTGTAAAAGATGAAAATTACACGTTGAAATAGTTGAAGTCATGGTTAATTATGAAAATAACACTTGTCGTCGTTGTGTATCGTTTCAACTTCGAAGGTCTCCTCGAGCTTAATGCTGAAGCGCCCCGATCATCGTCCAGGTGAGGCCTGTCGCACAGACCTCGATCGTGGCACCAGTCACGCACTCCCAGGAGACTTTCGTCGTCCGATGACGACATTTCCTACGTTCATAATTCAAAACTACATAGGATGAGTGGTTCCTCTTCCAGATTAGGGTTTATCGATGACGAGCAACTAACATTAGTAATAACTATGAGTTGATATCACACTTCTATATGTATAACACAAGAGGCAGTTGATCCTACTTAATTAAGTACTAAGATACCCCGGCCCATGCATTTATCGCAAGTACCCCATATGTCCTATTTTTAGCAAAGTCATGCTAAAATTCACGAAAAATTTCAGCATGACCTTTGCTAAAAATAGGACATATGGAGTACCCGAATTTGCCCGAACAGAAGTTAATCGACATTCCGGAAAACTCAAGGGCCTCTCGGGGTACCTGCAAAATCATCACGACACGATGGTCGGAAACAAAACCCAGCAAACTCCTTCCCTTCACTCAGGGTACAACAATATATCTTCTAGCCATGAAAAATAATACCAACTAGGATCGGTATGACCTTCGTTTTTCATTTTCTGTATGATCAATTAAATCTTCTGTAAGCTTATATGAAAAGGTTCAGCAACTTGAAACATAACTCTTGCTTGGTGTTCCAAATCATTTCATTTATATTTTAAATAACAGTAGGAATTATTTCATAATAGAATTTACCCCCAAAACAAATTCCTTTAATGCCATTTTCAAACTCTGAATTGCCTCTGTTGCACTAAAACTAATTCAAATAATTTTTGACTAAAGTAGGAAATCAACGTTGACTAAATTTTTAAGTGCTCTTCCTAAAAATCACTAAAGTAGGAAATCTTTAACATAATGTACCTTGCAGCTTTGTTCAATTGGTACAGTCAACAGTGGGTTTCGTTCAATTGATCAGGAGTAGGAGATCTTGGTGTTAGACCAAAATTTAGCTATGTCGTCGTCCAAAAATTGCTAATCTGATGTCACAGTAGCCACTATCTACCACGCACCATACAGAAGCGCATTAGGCAACCGAACTAGCAGTAGCAGCCAATTCACACTAGTAGGATCATTGGCTGTACCAACAAAATCACACTAAGCATTGACAATACCAACAACATTGCCAGCACCATACAAAATTGTTTCACTAGCAGCCACCAATCCAAACTAGCAGTTCACACTAGAGCAGTACACATGAGAGAGGAGACAGAGAGACGAGGAACTCACCAGCGTCAGGCGGTGAGGGCGGGGCGGAGTCGGGGGACGGCGGCGTCGGCGGCGAGGCGTGGAGGGGTCGGAGTTGGAGGAGGGAGACAGCCGGCGGCGCGCTTGGGTGGGGTGGGGGGAAACCTAACAGAGGGGCCGAGCGAGCGTGAGAGAGAGAAGGGGCCAAAAATTCAGTGCTTCTTCAGAGGAGGGGAGAGGAGGTCAAGGACGATGGCGATGGCGGCGTAGCAGCGGGTGGGGCGGCGGCGGGTGGGGCAGGAGGCCGAAGGCGATGGACGGGCGGAGGAGGAGGGGGGCTTACGGGCGGAGGAGACCGGGCGGCGGCGCAGTGGGTGGGGCGGCGGCGCAGTGGGTCGGCGGCGAGGACCGAGACGGGAGGCGGGGCGCGGGGTCGTCGGAGCGGGTGTGGAGCGAGGGGGGAAGTGGAGGGAGGGACGAAGGGATCGGGCGAATTAGCTAGGGGGAAGATTACTAATGGCGCACCCCCTGGCGGTGCGCCATTAGCTAGGGGGAAAAACTTAGTAATGGCGCACCTGTGGACAGTGCGCCATTACTAGTTTTAACTAGTAATGGCGCACTGTCTACATGATGCGCCATTAGTATGTTTGGAAAAATGAAAAAAATTGTTACTAGTGGCGCACCATGTATCTGGTGCGCCATTAGTGTCTTCCACACTAATGGCGCACCTGCACATGGTGCGCCACTGCTATATTGTAGTGGCGCACCACATGTCAGGTGCGCCATTAGTATCCATTTCATCTATAGCCCTTTTCCTAGTAGTGACACAATCAAAGTAGTTCTCCCAGCGCTACCTTAGCCGATATAGCGGAACGTAAGGTACCAAAGCATGGGAGCCGGGCAAACCCAACTATTGACCCAAGACATGATTCGAGCTGATGCATATAATGCTATAAGTTCGGGGTGCCGCACTGTCGAAAGTGTTCGGACTTCTCACACCGTATTATGGGGTAAACGAAAGCCCCTGGCGTATTGACCGTACCAGAATGTACGGCAAGTTGTCGTAAATGAACATATAAGAAAAAAGGGATGAATAATGCAATAATAGACTAATGCTATGCATTGTTATTTAAATAATACGTCGAAGCGTACTGATACAAGTAGTGCAATAAGCAGAAATAGGACTATTTGACATGTCCTATCCAAGGGCAAGCTGCGTATGGATAGTAGAAAGCGGGTATATCGATTATTATTAGAGACCACCTGGGTTCCCGTGTACATCTTAGCTTCTTGCCTCCTTGGTTGTTCATTCCCGTAATGTGTCCGGCAATCGTACTGCCGGAAAGGGCTTCCAGAGAGTTAGGTCCTGAAAGAGAAAAATGATAAAGGTATACAGCCCCTAGGGCGGTTAAGCCGCATTGCGGGACGTGCCCTGATTGTGCCCCCGCCTATGTCCATGGTATTTTCAGTGCGTAATTATGTACGCGGCACGGATTTCGTCGCTTGACTGGGACTGGGACGGGGGCCGAATTGCTAGGCGAGCTCTGAACGTGCCAGGCGATCCTGTTGCAGTTTACTCTGGACTCGCTTGAAGGTGTCCGGGGGCTGTATCGCCGAATTAGTGGTTTGCCTTAAAAGGCTGCTTTGTGCTTCTGCTGCGGGCCGCAGTGTGCTCTTCCGTGCGGAGCGAGCGTTCTGTGTTTCCATTGACTGTATGACCCCCTAGGTCCTGGCATCTTGAGCTTGAGGTATGCGTAATGCGGTACCACATTGAATTTTGCAAATGCGGTTCGCCCGAGCAGTGTGTGATAGCCACTGCGGAACGGGACGATATCGAAGATTAACTCCTCTCTTCGAAAGTTGTCCGGAGATCCGAAGACCACTTCCAGTGTGATTGAGCCCGTGAAATGGGCCTCTACACATGGGATGACGCCCTTAAAGGTGGTTTTGGTGGGTTTGATCCTCGAGGGATCTATACCCATTTTGCACACTGTATCCTGATAGAGCAGGTTCAGGCTGCGGCCGCCGTCCATAAGGACTCGAGTGAGGTGAAATCCATCGATGATGGGGTCTAGGACTAGTGCGGCGGATCCGCCATGACGGATACTAGTGGGGTGGTCCCTGCAATCAAAGGTGATCGGACAAGCGGACCATGGGTTGAATTTTGGGGCGACGGGCTCCATCGCATAGACGTCCCTTAATGCACGCTTCCGTTCCCTCTTGGGAATGTGGGTTGCGTATATCATGTTCACCGTCCTCACTTGTGGGGGGAACCTCTTTTGTCCTCCCGTGTTCGGTGGCCGGGGCTCCTCCTCGTCATCACTATGCAGCCCCTTGTCCTTGTTTTCGGCATTCAACTTGCCGGCCTGCTTGAACACCCAGCATTCTCTGTTGGTGTGATTGGCTGGCTTATCGGGGGTGCCTGTGGATTTGACACGAGCGATCAAGTATGCGATCCAAACTGGACGGGCCCGGAGTACTTCTTTGAATGGCTTTTTCCGCTGACCGATCTAGAGCCTCTGAATCCGGCATTGACTGCCGTATCATCGGTGTTATCGCCGTTGTTGCGGCGCTTTTGTCTGTTACGACGTGGTCTGCCGTTGGCATCTTTGGTATCCGAAGTGCCCGGATTCCTTGATGTGTTGTTGCTGCGAGCCAGCCAGCTATCCTCGCCCGCGCAAAAGCGGGTCATGAGTGTCGTGAGGGCTGCCATAGACTTCGGCTTCTCCTGGCCGAGGTGCCGGGCGAGCCACTCGTCACGGATGTTATGCTTGAATGCCGCTAAGGCCTCTGCATCCGGACAGTCGACAATTTGGTTTTTCTTAGTTAGGAACCGTGTCCAGAATTGCCTGGCCGATTCCCCTGGCTGCTGAGTTATATGGCTCAAGTCATCAGCATCCGGTGGTCGCACATAAGTGCCCTGGAAGTTGTCAAGGAATGCGTCTTCCAAATCCTCCCAACTGCCGACGGAGTCTGCTGGCAAGCTATTCAGCCAATGCCGAGCTGGTCCTTTGAGTTTTAGTGGGAGGTACTTGATGGCATGTAGATCATCACCGCGAGCCATGTGGATGTGAAGGAGGAAATCCTCAATCCATACAGCGGGATCTGTTGTACCATCATACGATTCGATATTTACGGGTTTGAAACCCTCCGGGAATTCGTGATCCATAACTTCATCAGTGAAGCATAGGGGGTGTGCGGCGCCTCTGTGCCGGGCTATATCACGACGCAGTTCATATGAGTCTTGTCTGCTGTATTCGGCCCGGCCGGATTTACCTTTAGTGTATCCGGCGCGACGGTCATCATCCCGTGTTGGCGCGCGCCCCGTGACCCGTATATGACCTTGCATGTTTTGCCCTGCTGTCCAAATACGTCTCGCAGGTCCCGTGTGTTGCCCCGGGCCTTGGTATTTTTGATTGAGTGGCGGCGGGGTGCAGGCTGAACTTCAGGCTGAAACGCCTCTCTAGCTCGGCCACAGGTGGCCGGTCAGCCGCATCGTACACTGGTGATGGTTTCAATGCTTCCTCCTCGAGGTGAGGTAGCAACCTGCGTTTGGGTAACTCTTGGAGGGGCGCTCGAGTTCATATTCCTCGGCCGCAAGGACTTCGGTCCATCTGTCTGCTAGCAAGTCTTGATCAGCTTGAAGCTGTTGTTGCTTTTTCTTCAGGCTATTTGCTGTGGCCATAAGCCGGCGCTTGAAGCGCTCCTGCTCGACGGGATCCTCAGGCACGATAAATTCTTCGTCGCCGAGGCTCACCTCGTCTTCGGAGAGAGGCATGTAATTGTCCTCCTCCGATTCTCCATCTGCTGCCTGCTCTGGAGGGCTAGCTTGTTCACCCTCCCTCTACATCGTGCTGGAGGGGATTGTTGTCTTCGGCACTATCCGGAGTGTTATTGTCTCTTGTGCCCGTATCACTACTTTTGCTGTGGCAGGACTTAGAGCGGCGCCGCTGACGTCGGCGCTTGGGTTGCTTCTTGGAGGGGTCATCCTCCGCTGTCTCGTCGCCATTGCCTTCTTTGGGGGTGTCCACCATGTATATATCATATGATGAGGTGGCGTCCAGCGCCCTGTGGGCGGTGGTTCCTGTTCGTCTCCTCATCATCGTCCATACCGTCGATGTCTTCGGAGTCGAAGTCGAGCATGTCGGTTAAATATCGATAGTGGCTACTAAGTGGGTGGTGGGTGGGCAGCGAATTTCTTCGTCGTCCGCATCCCATTCTAGCCGACATAGTTCGGCCAAGGTTCTCCTGACAAGGAGAGAGACCTTAAAGGTCACATCCCTAGTTCTAGTATGCTATGAGATAGCTAGTCATGTGTTGCATCATGTTTAAATTCTTTTGAATTTGAAATGGAGATTTTTTTCCAAACCCTAGCATCAAAGGAAATCAATAGGTTCAACCAAAATATTTTAATGAACCCAAAGTGGCTTTAAAAAATGTTCATCATTTTTTGGAAATGCTGGAAACAGTAACCAGAGATGATGCACATTTTTACTTGACATTTTGGATCTTTGAATTAATACATATTGTATTTGAGTTGGAGCAAATATATGTTATAAATATATTTAATGCTTCAATAATTATGTTATTTTGTGAGGGGCTCTAGAATATTCGTTTCAGTCCCTGCAAAAATTATCAGAAGAAACAAAAAATATTTAGTGCATGAACTAAATCAAAACAGATTGAAACAAATAGAAAACAACTAAAAATAGAAAACAGAAAGGAGAGAGAAAGGTATACCTGGCGCTTACCCACAGCCGAGGCCCAGCACTGTGCAGCCCAGGAGCTGGCCCAGCCCACCACCGCCGTCGTCCTCCTGGCGCCAGTCGGCCAGGCGTGTGGCCGACGCGCGCGCACGGGCAGAGCGCCACGCCACCAGCTCGCCTGCCTGCCTCCCCTGCCAGCGCGACGCCGCGTTGCCTCTCCTCGGCGCCGCCCCGACCTCCCTGGCCTATCCACTTCTCCTCTCCTCTCCTCTGCTCTCTCCCTCGCGGCCGCCCGAACGAGCCGGAGTGCACCGACGAGCACCACCACAGCCCACCATGCTCCCGTCGCCACCCCGTTCTCCATCAGCTCCCCACTCTCCTCGACCCCTCGGACCCACGCACGCCACAGCTTGTTGCCTCGCCACCGACCCGTCTTCCCCGCGCATGGCCTCGGATCGCCATCGTCATTACGTCGCCGTCTGTGCCTCCCCGAGCTCAACGGCTGCACCAGAAGACTCGCCGTGAGCCCCATCTTCCCCCTTCTCCCATGTTCATTTGCGTGCTATAGGCGTGCTAGCCACCAGACCCGAGAGCTCACCGCCGCCGCGCGCCAGCGAATAGGCTAGCAACCTTCACGTCCGAGCACTGCTACGTGTTTAGCATGCTCCCAGAAACCCAACACCACCATCAGCTAGTCCTCCCATGCACCGCAACGTCGACCCCGAGCTTGACCGAACTCCGGCCGCCGCGGACTTGCTCGCCGCCGTTGTTTCCGGCCACCCCAGCACCTACCGCTGACCACTTGATGCGCGCCAGCGTATCGAACGCAACAGACCGCGGCCAAAATGATGCCCTGTGGCTCATTTCCGAGCCCCTCCGCCGCGCCTGTCGTCGCCGGCGTCGAGCCGCCGGCGAGTTTGACCCTGACCGTTGACCCCGGGTGGACCCAGTTTGACCCTCTGGGTCACTGACGTGTGGGCCCCAGGCCACTAACTAAACTAGGTTAGTATTAGTTTAACGCTAACTAAACTTAGTTAGTTTAATTGACACTGACAGACGGGACCCACAGGTCAGGGTTGACCTGGACCGTCTCAGTTGACCGCTGACATCACACTGACGCCAGGCTGACGCAGTAAATCCTTTTCTGGATTTATTCTTATATAGGAAATTCCAGAAAATAGCCAAAACTTCTAAAAATCATAGAAAATAACCATAACTCCAAATCAAACAAATTATATATGAAAAATGATCAGAAAAATCCAATCTATCCATCTGTACTAGTTTCATGCATGTTTAAACAAGTTAACTTTGTGTTAGTGCAAAACATGATAAAGCACTATTTAAGATCACAAATGAGTTTGAACTTTGAATCTTTGGTTCAAAATAGCTCAAACCCATCTGGTTGTAGTTGCATTAGCCCAACACACTCATTTTACCATGTCATGATCATGCATCATATTGTGCATTGCATTGATTGTGTTTCTTTCTCTGTTGCCGGTATTTGTCCCCTCTCAGTAGACGTTGCTTCGACGATGTGATCATTGACACCGATGAAGAACTACTATCTTCAGAAGTGCCAGGCAAGCAAAACCCTTGTTCATTCCGATACAATCCCACTCTCTCGCTCCTGCTCTCTTTTACTGCATTAGGACAACAACGATTCAACTGTTACATGTTGCGGTAGTTGAACCCCTCCTCTGCATGACCTGTCATTGCCACAGTAAATAGATGAAACCCACTAGCATGAGTAGGAGTTGTTTGAGCCCTGATGTGCCTACTCATTCATGTTTGTTGTCATGCCTGCTATTGCTTAGAGTGTGTCAGGTCTGATTCATCGGGGATGAATTGGAAAGTTGTGAACATGTCCTACTGTGTGAGCTAAGTGTGTTGAACACGATTTGGTAAAGGTATCGATGAGAGGCCATGTAGGAGTACATGGTGGGTTGTTTCATTGGAACCGTCCTTAAGCACCGAGATCTGTATGTGTGATTTAAGAACCAGCTACTACCATGCATTGGGCCCGAAACCAATGGACCCTCTCGGCTTCTTAACCACCTCTAGTCCTCTGTCCAGGAGTTGCAACTAGTTTCTGGTGTTTATAGGATATGTGTTGGCGGCCGTGCGTAGCGCTGACCCTAGGGGTGGGCTATGATGCGGTAGATACACCGTGGCAGTGTACCGGGCGCCCGTTTGGTGTCTCGGAACCCTGTTACACATCGTTCGGGGCCGTATGTGGAAACCTCGGCCGGACTCCCTACGGATGGAACCTGATAGGATAAACCTGGACTAGAGACTTGAGTGTTTAGGTAGGCCGTGGCCGACACCCTCGTTGGGCTTCCGCTTGAAGGTTGCCGAGTACATGTCGTGTAAACGGTAAGTGGTGAGAGCGTGTATGAAGAAGTACACCCCTGCAGGGTTAACATCATCTATTCGAATAGCCGCGTTCGTCGCGGTAAAGGACTACTTGGTTGCCTATACAGTTCATAGACAAGTGAAAGTGGATACTCTAAAATGCGCAAGATAAGCGTGAGTGCTATGGATGGCCTTCTCGTAGGGAGACGGGAGCGATCCATAGTGGTGTATTGATATGGTGAATATGTGGACTCGTGTGCGCCACCTCAAAAGAGTTGCTTGCAGTCGTAGTTCAGGTTAGCCACTGAGTCAAAGCTGGCTTGCTGCAGTTAAACTCCACCACCCCTTTGTTGATACCGATGCATATGTAGTTAGTTCTGATGTAAGTCTTGCTGGGTACATTTGTACTCACGTTTGCCTATTTTATGTTTTTGCAGAGAGACGTCAGTCTCGCTAGTAGTTCCGTGTGGACTCCGACGTTTAGCTTGATACCTCAGCTACGATCTTGTGCCCTCGGCAGGATCTGGTAGATAGTCAGGCTTCTCAGCCTTTTTCATTTGTAGATGTCTGTACTCAGACATGTTAAGCTTCCGCATGTGCTTTGACTTGTATGCTCTGAATGTTGGGTCATGAGACCCATGTTTGTAATATCTCGTCTTCGGAGCCTAATGAATAAATACTTGAGTCGTAGAGTTATGTTGTGATGCCATGTTGTATTTACACATATCGAGCATATTGTGTGTATGATTGAAATGCTTGGTATGTGTGGGATCCGACAACCTAGTTGTTTATCCTTGGTAGCCTCTCTTATGGGGAAATGTAGTCTTGTGCTCCCATGAGCCATAGTAGTCCGCTACAGCCCGGTTCACCGGAGTCCTGCTAGCCCAGCACTACTGCTCAACACTTGACTGGCCGGCATGTGTTTCACTTCGTTCCTGTGTCTGTCCCTTCGGGGAAATGTCACGCGGTGACATCCGGAGTCCTGCCTAGCCTGCTACAGCCCGGGTTCCCGGAGTCCTGTTAGCCCAGTGCTACAGCCCGGATTCACGCTGCTGACCGACATGCTCGATGTGATTCATGTATGCCTGTCCCTAAGTTAGTGCCACTTTGGGTTCACGACTAGTCATGTCGGCACGGGTTCTCTGTCATATGGATGCTAGCGACACTATCATATACGTGAGCCAAAAGGCTCAAATGTCCGGGCCATGGATATCTCTCTCTTTTG
>NC_053024.1:30349918-30361134 GCF_003073215.2 Triticum urartu
GAGTTTGGTCGCCATGGTAGTGCAACGTTGAGCTGAAGCCGTTTAATTCCAGCCGCTCGTCCGGTGGTGCGAAAATGATTTATACTACACGCTGGCCGGCTGGTCAGAGTCCAGCATCCGTGTTGATCTTCTGCTCCGACGCGGCAGCGATTTTCCTGCTACCAGAATATTAAGTGTCACATGCATTACTGTTGGGCTGGTCCGGTTTTTTCCTTTTCTTTTTAAGAATGGGATGGGAGTGGTCAGGATTCATACACGCCGGCACCGGCAGGTCGTCGGAGTCCAGCACCCGTGTTGGACTGCTGCTCCGACGTGATCCTATTTCCTAAAGAGATCGATGGGCAGAGAAGATTCAGCCAGGATAGCTGCGTACGTCTTGCTGACAAGTATGCACCACCCGAGTCATATCCAGAGAGTGACGGGACTATCACCGTGTTTACGTGGCAGGCAGGTTAGGACAAGCAACTAGGCGTGCTTTACCCGTGATTGCTCTCTAGTACAATATTCGACGTTTAATTCCACGATGATGTGGCCAAAACCGTCATTACTTCTGCCTGAGAGATTGCGCAGAACAAAGAAAAAGAATAGGCGTGATGTAAGAAAAATATTGAATTCAAGAAAGAAGAAGGAAGAGAAAGAAGCATCATTTTTTTCATAAATATAAATTGTGAAGGCTTCTTTGCATATAATATGAACGTATGCAAGTTTCATAAACTTTGGTGAAGTTTGAACCCTAAAATAAATTCATAACCTAAAACTTAGAAACATGATGAATGTTAAAGGCGATCTAAATAATTTCTTATACCCATAATATGATGCAGAAAAGACTCATATATTTGCAGAAGAAAGTGCTCGATCTTTCGATTCAGGAGTCTAGACTTCATCGTGGCAAACTTCGCCTTGCTTCGGCTGCTTGCCTCTCATCTCTCCTCCCTTCAACTGACGGCCTCCCTTGCTTACATTGCAAGACAAGGAATGCAACGGCAAGGAGAAACTTCACTCAACAAATCGGGGCCAAAGGGCAAGGCACTACCGGAAAACGGCTCTACGCCGACGGCCAAAACTATGCCGACGGCTGCCGTCGGCCTACTTGGATCTATGCCGACAGCCTAGTCCTGGCCGTCGGGCCACCCCTATCTACGCCGACGGCAACCGTCGGCACAGATCAGCCGTCGACCTAGATTAATAAACGCCGACAGCGGCCGTCGGCATAAGTCAGCCGTCGGCGTACATGTGGGCCTGGCGACCCCGCCCCTGACCAGCGGCTAACGGCGTCAAAGCTATGCCGGCGGTCGGGACGGGCGGCTGTCGGCATACCTCCGCACGCCACGTCACTGATCCGCGGCGCAGATATGCCGACGGCAGCCGTCGGCATAGGCGCCACGTCATCGATCCGTGGCACGGCGCCCGCCTAAACCCAGCCGTATCTATGCCGACGGCAATGGCGCGGCATAGTTATTTTTTTTACATGTGTTTTTTTACATATGTTTTTATGCTTTTTTACATATGTTTTTATGCTTTTTTTACATATGTTTTTATGCTTTTTTTATGTATTATATGAATATATGTGTAGTTTGTAATTTTTTTCATAGATTATGAATATATATATATAGTTTGTATTTTTTTCGAGCACATTAATAATGTGCCGTCATGTTCTTTTGAATATAGAACATTATATTTTATTAAAATCAAAACAGCTATGCCGAAACATCTGGAGGGCAGCGCCGCGGTGTGCCCCCCTCACGAACAGCGCCGCCGCCGGCATCTGGAGGGCGGAAACAGTCGCATCGGGTCTATACGGAGGGGACACATCTTTGAAGTGTTTCTATGGGATGACCTACCACAACCGGGTGGTGTTGTGGCATGTCCGAAGTGGCGGCACGCATCTTCGGGGCATGGTCCCCCTAACGGACGGCGCCGCTGCCGGCACCTGGAGGGGGGAAACGGACGCATCGGGTCTACACGGAGGGGATGTAGTTGTCGGTTTGGCCCCGGATGTTGCTCCCAGGTGTCCCTCTGGGCTAACCTGACACAGCCGGGTGGAAAGGTCCACTGTTTAAAGCCGGTCCATGCAAAGTTAAAGGGCTAGATCTCGTGGTCAACCGCTCCAGGGTTAGGCGGGACAGGGGCCCTGGGGATAGCAATGCCACCGGAGCGTCGCACCGGCCCCTCATACATGCGGGGTGGTGTTGTGGCATGTTCGAAGAGGTGGCACGCGTGTCCGGGGTGTGCCCCCCCTCACGGACGGCGCCGCCGCTGGCACCTGGAGGGGGAAAACGGACGTGTGGGGTCTACACGGATGGGATCTTGCTGTGGGTCTAGCCCGGTTGTTGCTCCAAAGTGTTCCTATGGGCTGACCTAACACAACCGGGTGGGAAGGTCCGCTGGTCAAAGCCCGTCCGTGCAAAGTCAAAGGGCTAGATCCCGTGGTCAAACGCTACAGGGTTAGGCGGGACGGGGCCCTGGGGGTACCAATGCCACCGGAGCGTCGCACCGGGCCCTCATACATGCGGGGTGGTGTGGTGGCATGTCCGAAGAGGCGGCACACATCTCCGGGGCGTGGCCCCCCTCACGGACGGCGATGACATGGTAGTAGACGTTCTGCGGTAACGATGCGGCGTGAATATTATTAAATACTCGGAGCGCGATAAAATCATGAGTTTTTTTACACGACGTGGGCACATGTGCTATAGGAACGATGGTATTTTTTCATAATTTTTGGTGATGGAGAAGTATCCGAAAAATTCCCTCTACGCGGATTGCCCTTCACGCGTCTACGGCTGTGGCCGGCGGCCTCCGGGGGCTAGCATGCCGCCAAATCTTGCGTATGCGGCCTCTCACAAGTCTGGAAGTGTTGTGGCGGTTGCAAACGCACGGCACGCGTGTCCGGGGCGTGCCCCCCCTCACGGACGGCGCTGCCACCGGCACCTGGAGGGGGGAAACGGACGCATCGGGTCTACACGGAGGGGATCTTGCTGTGGGTCTGGCCCGGATGTTGCTCCAAAGTGTTCCTATGGGCTGACCTAACACAACCGGGTGGGGAGGTCCGCTGGTCAAAGCCCGTCCGTGCAAAGTCAAAGGGCTAGATCCCGTGGTCAAACGCTAAAGGGTTAGGCGGGACGGGGGCCCTGGGGGGTGGGGGGTAGCAATGCCATCGGTGAAGGAAATATGCCCTAGAGGCAATAATAAAGTTATTATTTATTTCCTTATATCATGATAAATGTTTATTATTCATGCTAGAATTGTATTAACCAGAAACATAATACATGTGTGAATACATAGACAAACAGAGTGTCACTAGTATGCCTCTACTTGACTAGCTCGTTAATCAAAGATGGTTATGTTTCCTAACCATGGACAAAGAGTTGTTATTTGATTAACGAGATCACATCATTAGGTGAATGATCTGATTGACATGACCCATTCCATTAGCTTAGCACCCGATCGTTTAGTATGTTGCTATTGCTTTCTTCATGACTTATACATGTTCCTATGACTATGAGATTATGCAACTCCCGTTTGCCAGAGGAACACTTTGTGTGCTACCAAACGTCACAACGTAACTGGGTGATTATAAAGGAGCTCTACAGATGTCTCCAAAGGTACATGTTGGGTTGGCGTATTTCGAGATTAGGATTTGTCACTCTGATTGTCGGAGAGGTATCTCTGGGCCCTCTCGGTAATACACATCACATAAGCCTTGCAAGCATTGCGACTAATGAGTTAGTTGCAGGATGATGTATTACAGAACGAGTAAAGAGACTTGCCAGTAATGAGATTGAACTAGGTATAGGATACCGATGATCGAATCTCAGGCAGGTAACATACTGATGACAAAGGGAACACCGTATGTTGTTATGCGGTCTGACCGATAAAGATCTTCGTAGAATATGTAGGAGCCAATATGAGCATCCAGGTTCCGCTATTGGTTATTGACCAGAAACATGTCTCGGTCATGTCTACATTATTCTCGAACCCGTAGGGTCCGCACGCTTAAGGTTACGATGACAGTTATATTATGAGTTTATGCATTTTGATGTACCGAAGTTTGTTCGGAGTCCCGGATGTGATCATGGACATGACGAGGAGTCTCGAAATGGTCGAGACATAAAGATTGATATATTGGAAGCCTATGTTTGGATATCGGAAGTGTTCCGGGTGAAATCGGGATTTTACCGGAGTACCGGGAGGTTACCGGAACCCCCCGGGAGCGATATGGGCCATAGTGGGCCTTAGTGGAAAAGAGAAGAGGCAGCCCAACATGGGCCGCGCACCCCTCCCCTCCCTTGGTCCGAATAGGACAAGGAGAGGGGGCCGGCCCCTCTCTCTCTTTTCCCCCCTCCGCGAATCCTATTCCAACTAGGATTGGGGGGGGGAATCCTACTCCCAGAGGGAGTAGGACTCTCCTGGCGCGCCTCTCCTAGGCCGGCCGCACCCCCCCTTTAGTCCTTTATATACGGAGGCAGGGGCACCCCAGAAACACACAAGTTGATCCACGTGATCATATTCTTAGCCGTGTGCGGTGCCCCCTTCCACCATAGTCCTCGATAATATTGTAGTGGTGCTTAGGCGAAGCCCTGCGACAGTAGTACATCAAGATCCTCACCACGCTGTCGTGCTGACGGAACTCTTCCCCGACACTTTGCTGGATCGGAGTCCGGGGATCGTCATCGAGCTGAACGTGTGCTAGAACTCGGAGGTGCCGTAGTTTCGGTGCTTGATCGGTCGGGCCGTGAAGACGTACGACTACATCAACCAAGTTAACGCTTCCGTTGTCGATCTAAAAGGTACGTAGATCACACTCTCCCCTCGTTGCTATGCATCACCATGATCTTGCGTGTGCGTAGGAAAATTTTGAAATTACTACGTTCCCCAACAACCGGAGCGTCGCACCGGGCCCTCATACATGCGGGGTGGTGTGGTGGCATGTCCGAAGAGGCGGCACGCGTCTCCGGGGCGTGGCCCCCCTCACTGACGGCGATGACATGGTAGTAGACGTTCTGCGATAACGATGCGGCGTGAATATTATTAAATACTCGGAGCGCGATAAAATCATGAGTTTTTTTGTACGACGTTGGCACATGTGCTATAGGAACGATGGTATTTTTCCATAATTTTTGGTGATGGAGAAGTATCCAAAAAATTCCCTCTACGCGGATTGTCCTTCGCGCGTCTACGGCTGTGGCCGGCGGCCTCCCAGGGCTAGCATGCCGCCAAATCTTGCATAGGTGGCCTCTCACAAGTCTGGAAGTGTTGTGGCGGTTGCAAACGCCCGACACGCGTGTCCGGGGTGTGTCCCCCCCCCTCACGGACGGCGCCGCCGCCGGCACCTGGAGGGGGGAAACGGACGCGTCGGGTCTACACGGAGGGGATCTTGCTGTGGGTCTGGCCCGGATGTTGCTCCAAAGTGTTCCTATGGGCGGACCTAACACAACCGGGTGGGGAGGTCCCCTGGTCAAAGCCCGTCCGTGCAAAGCCAAAGGGCTAGATCCCGTGGTCAAACGCTAAAGGGTTAGGCGGGACGGGGGCCCTGGGGGGGGGTAGCAATGCCACCGGAGCGTCGCACCGGGCCCTCATACATGCGGGGTGGTGTGGTGGCATGTCCGAAGAGGCCGCACGCGTCTCCGGGGCGTGGCCCCCCTCACGGACGACGATGACACGGTAGTAGACGGTCTGCGGTAACGATGCGGCATGAATATTATTAAATACTCGGAGTGCGATAAAATTATGAGTTTTTTTGCACGACATTAGCACATGTGCTATAGGAACGATGGTATTTTTTCATAATTTTTGGTGATGGAGAAGTATCTGAAAAATTCCCTCTACGCGGATTGCCCTTCGCGCGTCTACGGCTGTGGCCGGCGGCCTCCGGGGGCTAGGATGCCGCCAAATCTTGCGTAGGCAGCCTCTCACAAGTCTGGAAGTGTTGTGGCGGTTGCAAACGCCCGGCACTGAATATTATTAAATGCTCAGAGCACGATAAAATCATGAGTTTTTTTGCACGACGTGGGCACATGTGCTATAGGAACGATGGTATTTTTCCATAATTTTTAGGGTATCCGAAAAATTCCCTCTACGCGGATTGTCCTTCGCGCGTCTACGGCAGTGGCCGGCGGCCTCCGGGGGCTAGCATGCCACCAAATCTTGTGTAGGCGGCCTCTCACAAGTCTGGAAGTGTTGTGGCGGTTGCAAACGCCCGGCACGCGTGTCCGGGGTGTGCCCCCCCTCACGGACGGCGCCGCCGCCGGCACCTGGAGGGGGGAAACGGACGCGTCGGGTCTACACGGAGGGGATCTTGCTGTGGGTCTGGCCCGGATGTTGCTCCAAAGTGTTCCTATGGGCTGACCTAACAAAACCGGGTGGGGAGGTCCCCTGGTCAAAGCCCGTCCGTGCAAAGTCAAAGGGCTAGATCCCGTGGTCAAACGCTAAAGGGTTAGGCGGGACGGGGGCCCTGGGGGGGGGGGTAGCAATGCCACTGGAGCGTCGCACCGGGCCCTCATACATGCGGGGTGGTGTGGTGGCATGTCCGAAGAGGCGGCACACGTCTCCGGGGTGTGGCCCCCCTCACGGACGGCGATGACACGATAGTAGACGTTCTGCGGTAACGATGCGGCGTGAATATTATTAAATACTTGGAGTGCGATAAAATCATGAGTTTTTTTGCACGACGTCAGCACATGTGCTATAGGAATGATGGTATTTTTTCATAATTTTTGGTGATGGAGAAGTATCCGAAAAATTCCCTCTACACGGATTGCCCTTCGCGCGTCTACGGCTGTGGCCGGCGGCCTCCGGGGTCTAGCATACCGCCAAATCTTGCGTAGGCGGCCTCTCACAAGTCTGGAAGTGTTGTGGCGGTTGCAAACGCCCGGCACGCGTGTCCGGGGTGTGCCCCCCCTCACGGACGGCGCCGCCGCCGGCACCTGGAGGGGGGAAACGGACGCGTCGGGTCTACACGGAGGGGATCTTGCTGTGGGTCTGGCCCGGATGTTGCTCCAAAGTGTTCCTATGGGCTGACCTAACACAACCGGGTGAGGAGGTCCGCTGGTCAAAGCCCGTCCATGCAAAGTCAAAGGGCTAGATTCCGTGACAAACGCTACAGGGTTAGGCGGGACGGGGGCCCTGGGGGGTAGCAATGCCACCGGAGCATCGCACCGGGCCCTCATACATGCGGGGTGGTGTGGTGGCATATCCGAAGAGGCGGCACGCGCCTCCGGGGCGTGGCCCCCCTCACGGACGGCGATGACACGATAGTAGACGTTCTGCGGTAACGATGCGGCGTGAATATTATTAAATGCTCGGAGCGCGATAAAATCATGAGTTTTTTTGCACGACGTGGGCACATGTGCTATAGGAACGATGTAATTTTTTTTCATAATTTTTCGTGATGGAGAAGTATCCGAAAAATTCCCTCTATGCGGATTGCCCTTCGCGCGTCTACGGCTGTGGCCGGCGGCCTCCGGGGACTAGCATGCCGCCAAATCTTGCGTAGGCGGCCTCTCACAAGCCTGGAAGTGTTGTGGCGGTTGCAAACGCCCGGCACGCGTGTCCGGGGTGTGCCCCCCCTCACGGACGGCGCCGCCGCTGGCACCTGGAGGGGGGAAATGGACGCGTCGGGTCTACACGGAGGGGATCTTGCTGTGGGTCTGGCCCGGATGTTGCTCCAAAGTGTTCCTATGGGCTGACCTAACACAACCGGGTGGGGAGGTCCGCTGGATAGAGCCCGTCCGTGCAAAGTGAAAGGGCTAGATTCCGTGGTCAAACGCTACAGGGTTAGGCGGGATGGGGGCCCTGGGGGTAGCAATGCCACCGGAGCATCGCATCGGGCCCTCATACATGCGGGGTGGTGTGGTGGCATGTCCGAAGAGGCGGCACGTGTCTCCGGGGCGTGGCCCCCCTCACGGACGGCGATGACACGGTAGTAGACGTTCTGCGGTAACGATGCGGCGTGAAAATTATTAAATACTCGGAGCGCGATAAAATCATGAGTTTTTTTGCACGACGTGGGCACATGTGCTATAGGAACGATGGTATTTTTCCATAATTTTTGGGGTATCCGAAAAATTCCCTCTACGCGGGTTGTCCTTCGCGCGTCTACAACTGTGGCATGCGGCCTCCGGGGGCTAGAATGCCGCCAAATCTTGCGTAGGCGGCCTCTCACAAGTCTGGAAGTGTTGTGGCGGTTGCAAACGCCCGGCACGCGTGTCCGGGGTGTGCCCCCCCTCACGGACGGCGCCGCCGCCGGCACCTGGAGGGGGGAAACGGACGCGTCGGGTCTACACGGAGGGGATCTTGCTGTGGGTCTGGCCCGGATGTTGCTCCAAAGTGTTCCTATGGGCTGACCTAACACAATCGGGTGGGAAGGTCCCCTGGTCAAAGCCCGTCCGTGCAAAGTCAAAGGGCTAGATCCCGTGGTCAAACGCTATAGGGTTAGGCGGGACGGGGGCCCTGGGGGGTAGCAATGCCACCGTAGCATCACACCGGGCCCTCATACATGCGGGGTGGTGTGGTGGCATGTCCGAAGAGGCGGCACGCGCCTCCGGGGCGTGGCCCCCCTCACGGACGGCGATGACACGGTAGTAGATGTTCTGCGGTAACGATGCGGCGTGAATATTATTAAATACTCGGAGCACGATAAAATCATGAGTTTTTTTGCACGACGTGGGCACATGTTCTATAGGAACGATGGAATTTTTCCATAATTTTTGGTGATGGAGAAGTATCCGAAAAATTCCCTCTACGCGGATTGTCCTTCGCGCGTCTACGGCTGTGGCCGGCGGCCTCCGGAGGCTAGCATGCCGCCAAATCTTGCGTAGGCGGCCTCTCACAAGTCTGGAAGTGTTGTGGCGGTTGCAAAAGCCCGGCACGCGTGTCCGGGGTGTGCCCCCCCCCCTCACGGACGGCGCCGCCGCCGGCACCTGGAGGGGGGAAACGGACGCGTCGGGTCTACACGGAGGGGATCTTGCTGTGGGTCTGGCCCGAATGTTGCTCCAAAGTGTTCCTATGGGCTGACCTAAGACAACCAGATGGGGAGATCTGCTGGTCAAAGCCCGTCCATGCAAAGTCAAAGGGTTAGATCCCGTGGTCAAACGCTATAGGGTTAGACGGGACGGGGCCCTGGGGGTAGCAATGCCACCGGAGCATCGCACCGGGCCCCCATACATGCGGAGTGGTGTGGTGGCATGTCCGAAGAGGCGGCACGCGCCTCCGAGGCGTGGCCCCCCTCACGGACGGCGATGACACGGTAGTAGACGTTCTGCGGTAACGATGCGGCGTGAATATTATTAAATACTCGGAGCGCGATAAAATCTTGAGTTTTCTTGCACGATGTGGGCACATATGCTATAGGAACGATGAATTTTTTTTCATAATTTTTCGTGATGGAGAAGTATCCGAAAAATTCCCTCTACGCGGATTGCCCTTCGCGCGTCTACGGCTGTGGCCGGCGGCCACCGGGGGCTAGCATGCCGCCAAATCTTGCGTAGGCGGCATCTCACAAGTCTGGAAGTGTTGTGGCGGTTGCAAACGCCCGACACGCGTGTCCAGGGTGTGCCCCCCTCACGGACGGCGCCGCCGCCGGCACCTGGAGGGGGGAAACGGACGCGTCAGGTCTACACGAAGGGGATCTTGCTGTGGGTCTGGCCCGGATGTTGCTCCAAAGTGTTCCTATGGGCTGACCTAACACAACCGGGTGGGGAGGTCCGCTAGTCAAAGCCCGCCCGTGCAAACTCAAAGGGCTAGATTCCGTGGTCAAACGCTACAGGGTTAGGCGGGACGGGGGCCCTGGGGGTAGCAATGCCACCGGAGCATTGCATCGGGCCCTCATACATGCGGGGTGGTGTGGTGGCATGTCCGAAGAGGCGGCACGTGTCTCCGGGGCGTGGCCCCCCTCACGGACGGCGATGACACGGTAGTAGACGTTCTGCGGTAACGATGCGGCGTGAATATTATTAGATACTCGGAGCGCGATAAAATCGTGAGTTTTTTTGCAGGACGTGGGCACATGTGCTATAGGAACGATGGTATTTTTCCATAATTTTTGGTGATGGAGAAGTATCCGAAAAATTCCCTCTACGCGGATTGTCCTTCACGCGTGTACGGCTGTGGCGGGCGGCCTTCGGGGGCTAGCATGCCGCCAAATATTGCGTAGGCGGCCTCTCACAAGTCTGGAAGTGTTGTGGCGGTTGCAAACGCCCCGCACGCGTGCCCGGGGTGTGCCCCCCCTCACGAACGGTGCCGCCGCCGGCACCTGGAGGGGGGAAACGGATGCGTCGGGTCTACACGGAGGGGATCTTGCTGTGGGTCCGTCCCGAATGTTGCTCCAAAGTGTTCCTATGGGCTGACCTAACACAACCGGGTGGGGAGGTCCGCTAGTCAAAGCCCGTCCGTGCAAGGTCAAAGGGCTAGATCCCGTGGTCAAACGCTACAGGGTTAGGAGGGACGGGGCCCTGGGGCGTAGCAATGCCACCGGAGCATCGCACCGGGCCCTCATACATGCGGGGTGGTGTGGTGGCATGTCTGAAGAGGCGGCACACATCTCCAGGGCGTGGCCCCCCTCACGGACGGCGATGACACGGTAGCAGACGTTCTGCGGTAACGATGCGACGTGAATATTATTAAATACTCGGAGCGCGATAAAATCATGAGTTTTTTTGCACGACGTGGGCACATGTGCTATAGGAACGATGGTATTTTTCCATAATTTTTGGTGATGGAGAAGTATCCGAAAATTTCCCTCTACGCGGATTGCCCTTCGCGCATCTACGGCTGTGGCCGGCGGCCTCCGGGGGCTAGCATGCCGCCAAATCTTGCGTAGGCGGCCTCTCACAACTCTGGAAGTGTTGTGGCGGTTGCAAACGCCCGGCACGCGTGTCCGGGGTGTGCCCCCCCTCACGGACGGCGCCGCCGCCGGCACCTGGAGGGGGGAAACGGACGCGTCGGGTCTACACGGAGGGGATCTTGTTGTGGGTCTGGCCCGGATGTTGCTCCAAAGTGTTCCTATGGGCTGACCTAACATAACCGGGTGGGGAGGTCCCCTGGTCAAAGCCCGTCCGTGCAAAGTCAAAGGGCTAGATCCCGTGGTCAAACGCTAAAGGGTTAGGCGGGACGGGGGCCTTGGGGGGGTAGCAATGCCACCGGAGCGTCGCACCGGGCCCTCATACATGCGGGGTGGTGTGGTGGCATGTCCGAAGAGGCGGCACGCGTCTCCGGGGCGT